>NC_056741.1:1906210299-1906237799 GCF_019279795.1 Protopterus annectens
AATGGAAGGGGTTAAGCTCATCCCAGCTAACCTTAAGAAAAATAGTCTGAAATGAAATTACTTGGTTTAGGCCAAAAAGATTTTATCTCACAGGCCTGAATGCAGCCAGAGACTCAATGTCTGGACTGGGATCCTTCTCTTATTGTCTTTAGTGGTGAACTAGTTTCTACCCTGGGGTGCCAGAGAATGGCTGGTTAGTCTCTGCAGGAAGGATGAAATGGTTGAAATTGTTTTACAATCTCCAGATGCTGTAATAAACTTTAGCAAAGCTGTAGATGTGAATTGTGATACATCTGTGCCACATCCTGGCTCATGCTTCTAGTAAGATAGTGGGAACCACAGAGTCAGGTGACCAGATGTGATTTCATTTTGTAGCCAGCACTGAAATTGTATTAAGATACTAGTGTGAGATGAGACAGAGATACTCAGCACTCTGTTTTGGAACTGACAGGACCACTCACTCACATCATTTTGCCTTGCTTTAGTAAGCAACTTAACTAGGGAACAGTAATTCTTCAGTCAGTTAGGAAAATATAGTGAGATTAGTTAAAAGTATTGTTTTTCTGTATCTTTCTGAGCCTTTTCATCTGTGTTATTTTTATATTTCCTGTTAATTGAAACTCTGGTGTTTATTGTAAACAGATATTCATTATTTTTAAGTTTTCTATTTTATTATTTATTATTAAATATATTTATACCTTTTATTATGGCTGTTTTTTAGAAAATATTTTAACCTTTGAGATTGCATTTATTTGCTGGCACTGTGGCTTAAAGCTCCTGAAACTCTTGCTGATTCGTTAACACTACTATTAATTTTACTAAGAGTAATTGGGTTTCCTGGCAAGAGCCTTAAAGTAGCTGGCTGGTGGCAGTGAATCTACCTTATAGTCTGGGTGGAGGTGGCATAGTGGGTAAATCTGTACCAGCCTTTCCCAGGTGTGTGTGTGTGTGTGTGTGTGTGTGTGTGTGTGTGTGTGTGTGTGTGTGTGTGTGTGTGTGTGTGATCCGGTAGAGTGTATGTGTCAGCTATTTGGAACAGGGACACAGAGCACTGATTTCTATAGAGAAAAAATGTGTGTATTTGGGGCCTAGAGAGCAAGTCCATCCCGAGGAATAGAGTGTGCTCCCTGTGTGCTCTTAAGAGAAATTTTGCTTGGTGCAGAGAGCTGAATCTAAAAATACTGTGTGTATCTATTTTTATTCTAAGTGAACGTTCCCTACCGGTGTCAGTGGTGAGGACTGAAGCTCCTTGATTACTGGCCCAGAGAAGGGATGTCACATAAGGAAGCATGACTGGCTCTCTATCTAGAATTAACCTCAATATCTTGCACCCACTGTTTCTCAGGATAGACTCTGCATTCCTGTAACCTATAAAAGGAAAATGCGTGTCATCTGAAAATGGATGGGTAGATAAATGGTTAGATGGATGGCTGACAGGAAGGGATACATAAATGTTTAAGTAGCTATTTTAGACACTTTTTGTAGTTGGGGTTTAATGTATGCAGTCTATATTTTTTTCTTGATAAATAGGTTTAATTATAGAATAGGATTTAGTTGAAGTTATAGTTAATTAGTAATGTGGATGCATTTTTAATGCTTCTGTGCATGTACGTAGTATGTACATAGTGTAGGCTGTGTCTATATCTTCAGTTTGTGATTAGAAATGTGGTCTGCATTCTACTTTATTAATTCTGATTCATTTTTTTTGTAAGTGTCGATTTAGGGTTGAGTGTATAAATAGTTTGCTTTTTGTTAATCAGCAAAGGAAACCTGCTATTTTTTTGAATTTCCATTCAAGCTAATGCTTACAAGATTAAAACAAAATGTGATGGCAGAGAATGACAGAACAGAAGTTGTTAAACATTCAAAATGACAACTAGCATTTTTGTACATCTGATTCATGCATATAGTTAGTCCATGTTTTGTTAAAGAACAAAAGGAACATGCTGTTATGTTTGTATTTCTTTACATTCTGGCCTGGAGAGGAGGAATGAAGGCCCCAGCTGTGACCCGGGTGACTGGAGTTCAGTTAGTGGCCCTCATACCAGAAGTGCCAGGCATGGAGGAGGAAGAGTAAATCAGTATAGGCTGATCAACCCACTGGAGTGGGGGGAGATGGTCATACTCAGGGATACACAGAGCAGTCCAAATTCCCCAGTGTGTGCAAGGGAAACAGCCACCCATGCTTTGAGAAGAGGGACAGGGATGTTTGGAGGAATGCCCCATCTGGAAGAGAGAGGAAGACCTCTGTACTCTGCCCATTATACATTCTCTTTCTTCTGCTTCACTGAATGCATGTGGAGAGTAGGACATAAAACAGAAAAAGCTCAAACCAGTTCGGCTTTGACACACAAAATTCTTGAACATCGAGATGAAAAGAAAATTCATGAAACAGAGCAGTGAAAACATCAACCATGATTGTTTTGCACAAAGGGACAAACCTCCCCTGAGCTTCCCAAAGTGAGGTGACAATCCCCTACCATCTTAACTTGCATATACTAATTATATACTAAGAGATGTCCCAACCTGAAGGCAAAATTCCATGAAAAACAAGCAAATCATTGCTGGCGCACACTTAGTAACCTCCCTGGAAATGATGACCCTTCCTGCTTGACCCTTGTTCTGGTGGTGTGGAATAAATGGACTGATTGACCTAGGGGGTTGATTACTGACAGAGTTGGGGCAAGGAGTTTAAAAAAATCCTTACAAGCTAATCTGAAAAGTTTAAAACACTTGACAGCAGAGACTGACAGGAAACGTTCTTCAATATTCAAAATTGCTGGCATTTTTTAAACATGCATCCTATAACTTTCTGTGAATTGGCAGACAATGACAAAATAAAAAAAAACACATCTTAAACATAACTGTGAGCAACTTAATTTAAAAAAAATGAATCAGTCTAATATCAAAAAAATGTTTTGTTGCTGTGATTCCAGATAATTGCAAAACAAAGTGTGTTTCATTTGTAAGGTGTTTTAGACTTTCTATATGAATTTAAAAACAGAGCAAGAAAAAACAATGTATTGCATTTGATCTTTCACCACAAGTGCAAACTGTTTCTAAAAATAAAACAAACTGATAAGCAAAATGGAAATAAACTGGACAAACGGTGTATGTGCAGCTCAGGGAATGGATATATCTTTTACCTGCCCTGTGTTGAGGGCAGTGGGAAGGCGTTTGTATGTAGATGTAATTGTTGGCTTTGTAACTCACTGCGACCCTTTAGAACCATAACTTGCTCATCCGGGACCCCATACAGGTCCCTATACTGGTGTCTCCTTCACTCAAAGTTTACAACCAAACAAAAGAAAAAGTCTTCATGTCTTCTCAAAGTTGAAAAAGAAAAAAAATGTTACTTGCCTCATTTATTAGCACATATTCACCTTACTCACAAGCTTCAAACGTAACTGTAAATACAGTATCAGCATTCATTTACAAAGGGTTAATAAATCAGTGCAAGTATTGCACTCCCACACCATAACCACCTGACATCTTACCACCCCAGGTCACCCATCCTCTTTCCTCTGCTCTGATTACATCTTTTCAACACATGACATATTTCTCTAATGCCCTCTTTTTTTTCTCTATTTTATCAAGCAGCATGCAGAAAAATACATTAAATTCATGCAATATGGCTGGGATACCATCAGCAATTGGGTAGTAAGCAGTAACAAAAATGAAGCAAATCTTTTTTCATAACAGTCATGATATACAACCAAAAGTATTAACCTTCAGTTTCAAATTATACACTGAATTTGCAGCAAATTTTATTTATTTATTTTATTTTACATTTGTTAACCTGGGGTGTCTGACTGAGCCGAAAAGGCCCTTTTTCAGCAGAGGCCCAGGGAGAAAAGCTCCACAAAGAAAAATTACCGATACATTTACTTAGACATGATCAGTATACACACAAATTACAAAAGACATGTTTTTACAGTGGTATGCGGCACATCAACAGTTACAGTGGAGAGAACAAACAAAAATATATTAATTTAAAGATAAAAGTAATTAATAGATTTGTGGTGTACAGCTGAAATTTGGAACATAGGTAGAATACATACATAGTACACAGGTACAGTACATACATTGTAGATTAGCCAGTATTTGTAAGAAAACTATTATCAAGTACTCTAGTATGTATACCTTATCCACTTTCACTAGCCTGGGGAGCAATCAATTCACTGCCAACTTTGCTTGAGATGTTGCCTGATGAGGTCTTTAAAGGAGGCTTTGGATGATGTGTTTTGAATGCTAGTGGGGACAGAGTTCCATGTTTTAGCCACTGAACTACTATATAGCACATCTCCAAAGCTATTGTAGCTGTTGGTGACTTCTAGTAGTAGTTTGCTTGATGATCTAAGAAACCTTTTGGCTGAGTGATGTTGTACTAGGTTTTTGAGGGCAGGACACATATTGGGGAGGTAATAGATAGAATGACACAGGCAGAGCTGATTGTAAGTTAGGAGGTTGGACAGTTCAAGCCAGTGGAGCTGTCTCAAAGCAGTACAGTGATGAGTTCTATATGAGCAATTTGCAGCAAAGCGAGCAATTCTGTTATAGCAGGCTTCCATTTTGCTTAGTTCAGTTTTGTTGAGATTAGTCAGAATGGGAGATGCATAGAGTAGGATGGATAGAAGTTGGGAGCGAGCAATGGCTGATCTTGTGTTGTTGGTAAGAAATGCTTTGATATGGTAGAGTGATACCAGTTTGGCATGTACTTTTTTAATAGTTAAGTTGAGATGACTATAAATTTTAGGTGGGAGTCTATGGTTATTCCCAATAGCTTAGCCTGTGCCACTGGAGTGATTGGAGTAGCATTTGTGGAGTAGATAGTGAATTGACTGTTATCAGTGTTTTTGTTAGAACTGGTTATAATCATAAGCTGAGTTTTCTTTGGATTGAGGATAAGTTGGGCTTTGGTAAGGTAGTTTTCAACATCAGAGAATGCTAGTTGAGTTGTTTACAGGAGGGTGGGAATGTTTTGTGCAGCACAGATTAAGGTAGTATCATCTGCATACTGAATGATAGATGCATGCTGTGTGGAGGTATGGAGGTCATTTGTGAAGACTGTGAATAGTAGTGGTCCTAAGATAGAACCCTGTGGGACTCCTATAGTTATGGGCAGCTGAGGGGAGAGAGAGAATTTTCCCATTTCACAGCTTGGTACCTGCCAGTTAAGTAGCTTTGGAAGCAGGTAAGAGTGGAATTTGATAGGCAATATTGGTTTAGTTTGTTTAGCAGGATTTGGTGTGAGACTGTGTCAAATGCTTTGGACATATCCAAAAAAAGAGTTGACACCTGTAGGCCTTCATTTTTGAGACAGTTTACTGTGTCTGTGAAGCAGAGGAGGGCTGTAGTGGTACTATAGGCAGGTCTGAAACCATGCTGAGTAGGTGACAGAATGTTGCTGTCTAGGAGGTAGTTTAGCATCTGGGTATTGAGGCATTTTTCTAGGATTTTGGCCAGGGGGGAGAGTAAAGCAATGGGTCTGTAGTTATTAAGTTCAGTGGAGGTCCCACCTTTATGTATGGGTGTAACATAGGAAATTTTCCAGAGTTTGGGCACATAGTTTTCAACAATTGATCTGTTTATGAGAGTGGAGACTGGGATAGCAATAGCATCTGCTGTGAGTTTCAAGAAATAGCGGGGGAGTAGGTCGGCTGCTGTTGATGAAGTTTTTAGTTTGGAGAGCATGCTTTTGATTGCAGTGGTGGAAAAGTACAGTTTTGTACCTACCATAAATGTAGATGTTCGAGTGCTAATACAGCTGCAGTAATCACAGATGGGTTTTCAGCCGTCAGGCGGTCCCTCGGTCGGCCGAATTCCAAAGTCTTGGTCCGGCGTCGGTTGTCGTCGCTTACTCTTCTGACGTCAGGAAGGCCAGAGTATATAAGACACAGCCGACGCCATGTTCTTCAGTCTTTCTTGCCCCAGATGTCAGGTGCCCCCAAAAGGAAGGCAATACATAAATAAGGCTTATCTACATATGCAAGCAATGCAATGTAATGCAAAATCAGTGTAAGCAAGCAAATAAAACATAGCAGGATAACCCAGTCAGGTGGTATGAAGAGGTTGTTAGGCCCCATGCCTTTACCAAGTGGGGAAGGAGGGAGGAAACCTGTACTGCAGCTGTATTAGCACTCGAACATCTACATTTATGGTAGGTACAAAACTGTACTATGTTCATCGTGCATACAGCTGCAGTAATCACAGATGGGTAGAGTCCCAAAGCTATGCATAGGGTGGTAGGTACTATGAGGAACTGGGTTGAGCCAGAATGCCCTGCAAAACAGCAGTGGCAAAGCCTGCTCTTGTCCTGGAATATAAGGGCAGGTGGTAGTGTTTTGTGAAGGTATGTACAGAACTCCAAGTGGCTGCCTCCAAAATATCCTTAGTAGGAACACCTCTGAGGAAGGCTGTAGAGGTGGCTGTGGCCCTGGTGGAGTGAGATCTGATACCAGTAGGGACAGATTTCCCATGATAGGAATAACAAAACCGTATGCAGTGGCCAATCCACTTGGAAATGGTCTGTTTGGTAACTGGTTTCCCTTGAACCCCTACGGCATAGGACACAAAAAGTTGTTCTGATTTCCTGAAGGACTTTGTTCTGTCCAAATAGTAACATAGCTGCCTATGGATGTCTAAAGAGTGAAGCAGCCTCTCCCCTTTGTTTTGAGGGTTAGGATAAAAGGTAGGTAGGTGTATGGCTTGATTTAAGGCTACCCTGGAAACCACTTTTGGCATAAAGGATGGGTTGGTACGAAGGGAAACCCTGTCCTGATGGAAGATGAGGAAGGGCTGCACCGCCATGAGGGCCTGTAGTTCAGAAACCCTATGAGCTGAAGTGATGGCCAGAAGGAAAGCTGTTTTCCAGGACAAATATTGCAGATCTGTTGAAGCAGCAGGTTCAAAGGGAGGCAATGTTAATTTTTCTAGTATGTAGTTAAGGTCCCAGGCTGGTATTGGTTGCTTCCTTGGAGGTCTTATATTCTTAGCCTCTCTGAGGAACTGTCGTAAGAGTGGGTGAGAGAATAAAGGAGGATCCGTGTTAAATTCTGCAGAAATGGCTGAGGCATGTATTTTTATGGAAGAAAATGAAAGTCCACTGTTCAGCAGTTCAGCTAGGTACTGTAAAACCTGAGGCAAGTTCAATTTTCTAGGGTCCTGGCCTCTTTTCTCATTCCAACAGCAAAACCGCTTCCATTTTATGGAGTAAGCTTTTCTAGTAGATGGTCTTCTGGCCTCCAAAATGACATCCTGCACCTCCTTGGAGAGTAGGGACTGTTGTGGTTTCAAGGAATTTTCCATGCAGCGAGGTTGAGTGTTTTCAGCTGACTGTGAAGAGTTTTGTAGCTGTTCTGAGTCAGTAGAAGAGGCATTAGAGGCAGGGACCAGGGAGGAGTATGTGTTAGGCTCCTCAGGAGTGGATACCAGTGTTGCCTTGGCCAATCTGGAGCAATCAGTATCATCCTCGGTTTGTCTGTTCTTGCTTTCAAAAGCACCTTGGGCAGAGGAGGCAGAGGTGGGAATGCATAAACTGTCCATGCTGTCCAACTGAATGAAAGGGCGTCCACTTTCCAGGCCTTTGGACGAAAGGTCCTTGAACAAAACTTTTTCAGTTGATGGTTCCTGTGGAAGGCAAAAAGATCTATGTCTGGCCTCCCCCACACTTGGATTATCTCTGTAAACACCTGAGGATGTAACTTCCATTCGTGTGGATCTGTCATATTTCTGCTTAGAGTGTCTGCCAGTGTGTTTTCCAGTCCTGGCAAGTACTGTGCTTGAAGTTCGATTTGTCTTTCCAGAGCCAAGTTCCAAAGAAGCATGGCTAGTCTGCACAAGGGGTATGAATGTGTTCCTCCTTGTTTGTTTATGTACCACATTACTGTGGTGTTGTCTGTTTTTATCAGTAATTGTCCTGGATGCAGGAAGTCCTTGAAAGGTGTAATTGCATTTATTACTGCTAGCATTTCTTTTTGATTGATGTGAAGGTGCTTTTCCTTTTGGGACCATCTGCCCTGAATGCACCTGTCCTTCATGTGCGCCCCCCAGGCGTAATCTGAGGTGTCTGTGGTTATGACTTGTTTTGCTTGAGGCTTGCAGAATGGAAGGCCTGTGTTTACTTGACATGCTTGGGCCCACCATAGAAATTCCTTTTGCAAACATGGAATTATTGGTATAATTGCTTCCAAACTGTGACTGTGTTGAGACCATAGATTTTTTAGGTACCATTGAAGTTTCCTCATATGCAGCTTTGCACATGGGAATAGAAGAATGCAAGATGCCATGAATCCCAGAGCCTGCAGGATTTTCCTTGCAGTAAGCCTGGTACTTTTTGCTAGTGTTTCGAAGTACTGAGATAGTTGCCCTTGTTTTTCTGGTGTAAGATATGCCATCTGGGTGTTTGTGTCCAAGTTGGCACCCAGGAAGGTTATTTTCTGAGATGGTGTTAGCCTTGATTTCTCCTTGTTGATGGTATAGCCCAGAGAAAGCAGTAACCATGTCACATATGCCAGATGTTCCAGTAGTATGCGTTTGCTGTCCGCTTGGATCAGGCAGTCGTCCAGATAAGGGTAAATTTGTATCCCTTGAAGTCTGCAGTAGGCAATCACTGATGCCAGGCACTTTGTGAATACTCTGGGCAGTAGATAAGCCAAAGGGCAATGCAGAGAATTGATAGTGGATTGAACCTGCAAGAAATCTGAGGTATCTTCTGCAGCTTTGTCTGATTGGGACATGCAGGTATGCCTCCTTGAGGTCCAATGTTACCAGCCAAAACTCCTTGCCCAGCATGGGAAGAAGTTGCTGTAATGTGAGCATCTTGAATTTTGGTACAGTAGGAATGTGTTTAGGATGGATAAGTCCAAAATGGGTCTCCAGTCGGTTCCTTTTCTTGGTACCAGAAAAAGCCTTGAATAAAAACCTTGACCTTGTTGGTGTGTAGGTACCTTTTGTATAGCTCTCATGTTTAGGAGCTTTGAAATTTGCAGTTGTGCCTCTGCCCTTTGATTTTGTGGCAGGTTTGGCATGCCTCTCATTTTTGGAAGAGTGTGAAATTGAAATTTGTAGCCTCTGTTTATAATGTCCAGTATCCATTTGTCTGTTGTGACTATATGCCAATTGCTTGCAAATAATGCTAGTTTCCCTCCCAAAGGTGCTGCCAGCTGAGACTTGCTTGGCATGGAAATGAGGGAGTCATTGGGTTTGCTTCCTGTATTGTTGTGCACTGTCTTCACCACCTCTTGGTGCTGGAGATTGCCATTGTCTGCCTCTATATGATCCTTGTGATTGCCCTCTGCCCCTTGCGCGTCTGTATCTACCTCTTTGGGGCTTGTCAGTGGCTGGAAAGGACCAGTTTTTTGAAGGCCAGTTTCTGCTAAAACGTGGTGGTTGGACCTGTAAGAAAGCCTTGACAGTTTGCATAGATTTGGCTTTTTCTTCCATTTTCTGTAGTATCTCCTCAGCATTAGTACCAAATTGTACATCCTTTTGTAAAGGAGCATCAAGAAGTTTAGCTTTGACATGATCAGGTAAATTTTGTTCCCTAAGCCAGGCATGTCTGCGAATGACTGATCCTGTAGCAGCTGCTCTACTGGAAGCCTCTAGGGCATCATAACCACATTGTAAGGTGTGTTTACCCACTTGCTCCGCACTATGCATCCTATCCTGTAACTCTTTTACATCTGGTTGTTCAGGTTGAGACATTTTGTTCCTTAATTGTGATAACAGGTACTGTTGATATTTGATCATATGAAACTGACAGTTTAAGGCCCTCATGGCTAGGGTGGCCGAGGTATATACCTTTTTACCCCACCTTTCTAGAGATCTGGATTCCCTTTCTGCAGGGAGTGGATTCTTGGCAGTGGAGGCCTTTAATCCCTTGGGACCTTGTGAAATGGTTTCAGGGTCAGCATTATGGCCTTTGTAGAGAAATTGGTGAGAGCTGGGTACTCTGTAATACCTATCAGGTTTTACTGGTGCAGGAGGCAGAGAATCAGGGTTAAGGCAAGCCTCTGAATAGACATCATCCAGTACATCCAAAACAGGGGGTATAGCCAGAGGTCTGTGCTGAGGTAACCAAAGAAATTCCCTAAGTCTTTTCTTGGAATCTGAAAAGTCTTGGCCTTCCCAATGGAAGTGTTCCCTCAAAGTGTGCAAGGTTTCCCCAAAAGAAAAATCCTCTGGAGGTGATACAGAAGGAATGGACTGTTCTGCATCCGAATCCTCAAAAGGGGAGTAAGAGTGTTCCTCTGCATCAGAATGTTCTGATAAAATGGATCCCCGATCAGAAGAGGGAGATTCTTCCTCCACTCTGGGTCTCTTGTCAGGAGGGGGCTGAGAACCTCTGATAAGAGTAATTAAATCCTCAGCCATTTTAAGCATCTGTTTCTTAGGCATGGGTCCAGGAGATGGGCCCTGTGCAACAGGCCTCGTGGTATGCCTGGCTGCTTTGGATTTAGTAAAAGCCTTTACTGAAAAAGAAGATGAAGGCCTAAATACACCATGGGTGGAGGTGGACCTGTCCACATTAGTAGGCTCGACATTAGCAGGGGCTTCGGTTGTAGTCTGGGAGAGGGCCGAGGACCCAGCGGTCTCGGGTACAGAGGACACCGCCAAAGGAGTGTCGTCGGTAGTCAGGGACTGCAAAGGCGTCTCACTGAGAACCGGACCACATGTAGCCTGTTTTGGCGTGGTGTCGGCGGGGACCGCGGGTCTCCCATGTCGGTCCTTTTCCTTGCGTTTTTTGGACAAAACGGTAGTCGGAGTGTCCAACGACATTTTATAATCAAAAGCTTTACCAAAGTAGTGTTGGGCGAACTCCGCCCGATGCTTGATAGTGCGTTTATTGAAGGTAGCGCAAAAGCGACAGCCCGAGACGTCGTGGTCTGGGCCCAAACAAGGTATGCAAAGGGAATGGAAATCCTTATGCGGTATTTGCTTCCCACAAGAAATACAATTATTAACTTTTTCTGACATCGGTCTGAGGCAAGAAAAGTTTCCCCAACGGGGTACTTAGCTTTAAAGAAGACCTCGGTTCCAAATTTTTCGTAATTCAGGAGCTGGACGACCGGCACTTGCGAACTGCTTCTGCTTCGGGCACCATGCGGCAAAAAAGACTGAAGAACATGGCGTCGGCTGTGTCTTATATACTCTGGCCTTCCTGACGTCAGAAGAGTAAGCGACGACAACCGACGCCAGACCAAGACTTTGGAATTCGGCTGACCGAGGGACCGCCTGATGGCTGAAAACCCATCTGTGATTACTGCAGCTGTATGCACGATGAACATCTGTTTTGAGGGCAAAGCCTGTATTAGTGTTATTTGTGTTGGAGGGGGGGGTAGTGAGATAGGAACTGTCCTGTGATACTAAGGACAGAATTGAGTTCACAAAGTGGGAGTTGAATTGTGTTTCGATGGGAACTTTAGTGTCAGGGGTATTTGGTTTGGGGGTAGCCTTTTGGGTGGATTTTAGTAGCTGGTTTACATTTTTCCAAAATTTTGGGGGGTTGTGTTGGCATTTAGTTTGTAATGTGTAGCAGGATTTTTTGTCCAGCCTAATGCATTTTTTTGCACGGTTACGCAGTTCTTGGTACTTAGTTAGGCTTTGTGTTTCTTTGTTTTTTTGATAGTAAAGCCAGGCAGTGTCTCTGGACTTGAGGATTTGTTTGGTTTCGTTACTGAGCCATGGGTTTGTAGAGGTTCTAATCTTGATTTTGCACAATGGAGCGACAGTGTCTAGGTGTTGTAAAAATGTTTTGTTGAAATATGCTACAGCCTGGTCAAGTGGGAGGGTTTTTAGGGGGGTCCAGTCACAGTTACAGAGTAAAGTGTTGAGGACCTCAGGAGAGAAGGTTTTTGTGTTTCTAGTGGATATATAGTTAGTGGTTTTGCATATGCTTGTTCTACTACGTACAAATTATATTATGTTGTGGTCACTTAAGGTGTCTGGGAGACTGCCTGTGTGAGGGTACAATGTGGGGTTGTTAGTTAGGACCCAGTCAAGGATGGATTCCCTTTTAGATTTTTTATCACATCTAGTTGGAATTGGACTAGCTGCTGGTAGCCATGGAGATTTATTAGATTACTTGGTGGTTCTGATATACAGGTGAACCAATCTAGGTTGAAGTCTCCCAGAATAAGGGTTTCTTGTGAGGATGTGGAAGAACACCAGGATAAGATGCCTTCAAGGCTAGCAGGTGTATTACCAGGTGGAATATAGATCACAATTGTGGTGATGACCTTTTTAGGGTGAAGTTGAAGTTGTGAGATAAGTATGTCCCAATTATAGGGGGAGGGGTAGGAGTTTGGTAATTGACGGACAGTTAAGTTGGACTTGTACAGTAAGGCAGTTCCACCTCCTTTACGAAGTGGTCTGTCTTGTCTAATGATATTGTAGCCAGTAGGAAGAACTACTGAGTTAGCTATGTTTTTATTTAGTCAGGTTTCTGTTAATTAAAGCAACTATGTCTGAGGAATAGTGTGCCATTGTGGCCTGGAGTTCAGATATTTTATTTTTGATACTTCTAATATTAATATTTAGCATTAAAAGATGGTTGGTTTTGCTGCGGTTGTTGATTTGCCCAGGGATGAAGAAAGTAAGGGTGTTATGTTCTGACACTTGTGTTGGAGCAGTTTGTGTTGGACAGGATGGATTTGGGCCTGGGTTGGGGTGGATATCCCCAATTATGGTGAGCCTGCTGTTAAAATGGTGATACAGATGTTGGAGCTTGGTGAGGAGTGTGAGAAAGTATTGTGTTTTTTGGAGTAGGAATGAGAGCATATGTGTTTAGTTCTGAATTGGGACGTTATGTAGTTCTTGAACAATTGTGGGCAGATATTATTATAATGTGTGGTGTCTGTATATGAGAGTGCATAAAGTAGTGTTGTGCTACTAAGTTTAGGGATATTGCTAGAGTGATAACTTGTGGTGTTGTAAAGAATTATGAGAAGAGACACTAAACTTAGTTGTGTGATAGTCATGGTTATAAAGTTTAAGTTGGTTCTAGGTGGGGAGTCTGAATAGGAATTATAGGGTTGAACTATATGTGGATGGGGAAGTAGTGTGGGTGATGTAAAAAATGCCTAGTGGGAATGAGAGTGATTGGGAGTATTTTGTGTGGAGCAGGTTGGTGTGGTATAATGTGATATGACTTGAGGAGCTGTGATTAGTGGAGGTGATGTGAGGGTGAGCTGTGTGTGTGGCTGTGATTACTATAAATGTAGAGGTAGTGGGGGTGGGAGGTAATAGGGGGCAGGGCAAGGGAGTGCTGAGAGCTCAAGCATTAGCGAGGGCGAACGGAGCGGGGCAGAGCCCAGCAAGACAAGAGAAAAAGTATTACTTTACAAATCTGAACACTTTAAACAAATTCCTGAGGTCTAATGGCTTACAAGCAAGCAGAATGTAATTGCTGAAGAGCACTTGTGTCCTGGTTGAGACTAGAAATTTAGAGATGGCTCCATGCACAGCAGGAGTCTAACATAGACTTAGTATTGGGTGAGGGAGATAACACAAGGGGTATAAACCAGGTGGAATGCAAAAAAAATCAGAGAGGTCATCAGTGGAAATCAGTGAAGGCCTCAGAGGGGGTAAGTAATAATTCAAACTACCTGTAAAGTGAAGGAGAGAAGAGACAGAATAGTTTATTAACATTGGGAGTGTGTCTTCACATTGACTTGTTGATTAGTAACCATTTTGTGTACAGATTAGAGTAGGCATATATATTATCAATGAAGGGGAATGTATAGAGATGCAAATAAACAGGTGGGCCTCCAAGTGATACAAACTAAGGCAGAAATCACTGAGAGGGCTGCTTGATGGTTAATTTAGTCACAGTGATTTGAATTAAATGTATACTGTCTATTGGACAGTTAGGATTACTGTACTAGCTGGGGGGGGGGGCGGCACAAGGCTACAACAGTCAGTTTGATTAGCATGCTGAGAACTACTAAGAAATACTGCTAATGTAATAGCTTTACTCTCATAAAAGATACAAGTAGAATGCCTGGGTGGACTGACCCTGCTCTTGAGGCTCAAAATGTATATCCTTGTTTAGTTTGCAGTACTGATTCCTTCTTATACTGTATGGGTGGAGTGGTAGCCGCAGACTGCAGATTTGCTTGAGTGTGCGCCTGCTCTTGAGGCTCAAAATGTGTATCCTTGTTTAGTTTGCAGTTCTGATTCCTTCTTATACTGCATGGGTGGAGTGGTAGCCGCAGACTGCAGATTTGATTGAGTGTGCTCCTGCTCTTGAGGCTCAAAATGTATATCCTTGTTTAGTTTGCAGTACTGATTTCTTCTTATACTGTATGGGTGGAGTGGTAGCCGCAGACTGCAGATTTGATTGAGTGTGCTCCTGCTCTTGAGGCTCAAAATGTATATCCTTGTTTAGTTTGCAGTACTGATTTCTTCTTATACTGTATGGGTGGAGTGGTAGCCGCAGACTGCAGATTTGCTTGAGTGTGCTCAGCAAGCAGAATGTAATTGCTGAAGAGCACTTGTGTCCTGGTGGGAGACTAGAAATTTAAAGGAAGTTAAGAAAAAAAAAACGATATTCTAAATTGAATCAAATATTATTTGACACCCTCAGCAAAAAGGATGAAAGTACAGGCCATAGTACCGCCAAAAATTTTGTACAGGACTATAGGTAGGGGCAATCTAAATAAAAGTGTGGTAAAGAAGTTGTAAACAAGTTGCAGTAAAACCACAAGGCTCATCATGTGTACACTGAACTCAAAGATCCAATGAGCAGAGTTACACTAAACAGAAATTTTACAGCCAGCAATACAAATATACTCAAAATCCACAACCCCAAAAATAATATACAGTTCATGGGGGAAAGCCAACTGTTACTTCCTGGTCTCTCATGGGAACAACGTTCCACTTAAATAAGATCTTAAAAATCTCCACATTTATTAGTCTACAACTAAGGTCTTTTCCTAAAACTTATTCTGTGTTTAGGGTGCAGAGACACTAAGCTCTGTCAAGTCATATCTTACAATACTTTTCCACCATATTTTCAGTACGTGCCCACTATAATTCATACTTCAACAAGAGCTCACAATAATATCTCAAACATGTGAGCTAAAGATTGATACCGACAGAAATACTAATATATGACATGACACTTTACATAAAACCTTGATGTCTATGTGTAAAATAGAACAAATAAACATCATGGCTCCATGACACAGAGGGGATAAAGTCCTGGCTGTTACCCAAGAACCATGTTCACATAGTAACAAGGATGTTGGAGAACCAAGGCAGGGCAGGATGGGAGTAGTTGGCTAACCTTGACTTGATCATTCTGGGGGTTAAGGGGGTGGGGTGGGATCTTTTTTTGACTTGTTGCAGTGGTAACACTCACATGAATGCCTTTATATTGCCTGTGGTATTAACTTAGAAAGCTTACAGTGCAACGTGCTGTGCTGCTTAGCTAGAGAACTAGCATGCATAGCAGCATGTGTGTATCTCCATGCAAACAGCACAAGTGGAGCTCATGGAAGCCACAGGTAGGAGGGGCTTAGTGCCTTAGAACAAAAATTCACCTCAAGGAAATGAGGAGGCAATAGCTCTCATGCAGACAGAAAAAAAGGCCTGCTGAGCTGCTGGGATGGCTTGACGGACAGAGGGAAAGTGATGGAAAAGTAAAACAAAAACAAAGTGGGGACTGTAGAGCACGGTTAGCTTAGTTAACAAAATGAAAATAAATTGAGCAATCTTTGTCTAGAACAAATAAAAATCATATTCAACTGCTAGAGAGACGCACCAGGAGAACATGCAAACTGCACAAAAGGCACCTCAACCAGGTGTGTGTGTGTGTGTGTGTGTGTGTGTGTGTGTGTGTGTGTGTGTGTGTGTGTATCAAACTACACAAAAATCAAATGGTAAAACATCAATGTCACATGATTGGAACTCAAGAAATGGAAACCCTCCCCCATAAAGCTCACATTTTTCTTTGCAGGGGGCTAATTCCACTTCACCCTCCCATGTGGGGGTGTCTCTGCCACCCACAGGCCCTGCTAATTATATATACAAGTTAAAGATTGCACAACAGTGGGAAAGGGCAAATTCCAACTATCTGCCTTTCTGTAATCTCCTACAAAGTACTGCCAGCAGAATCAATCAAATAAACATTTGCCAACTTCCATCAGCTGGATACGCTGTCCAGTTCGATTCTCAGCTAGAGCGTCTTCTGCATGGAGACATGCGTGAATGGGCATACCTTCGTTGAAGGTTGTGCATCAGGGCTGGTAACTCAGCAAGTAAAAATCAACTACCAATCATTAGCGGACCGGAGTACGGCTGTGGCGACCCCTAACCGGGAAAAGCCGAAAGAAGACTACTACATCAGCTGGATAAACACTCTGTTATGGACATTCAATAATATGGATTGTTACTATAGATAAGGATATATATCTACATCAATCTATCTCTGTCTATATATAAAATAGAGGGACTGAATGGAGGAAGTCTCAGTAACCTTTGAAGAGTTTTATATACTTGTGAAAAAACATTTTCTGTATTACTTTTTACCCAGCGTTCTGCTTTGTAGGTAATCAGAGGATAGCTCTTTGCTTTTACATTAAGTACAACAGTCAAGTGGCAATAGTTATGCCTCCCAATTTCATGTATACACTCAACAAACAAGTTACAATCCTTACTATTTGTGCATGTATACATATTTATTTTATTTATTTTTATTTTACATTTGTTGACCGGGAAGATCCGACTGGACACATGTCCATTTTCTGCGGAGGCCCGGGGAGAAAAGCTCCACATTTACAGCAAATAACGTATGGGATACAAAAGCAAATGTCATACAATTTACAAAGTTACATATTGTTACATTAAGAGCTCATAGGAGAAACATAGCATGTGCAATGAGGAAAAGAACATGAGAAATGCATATGACCTAAGGAAGTAATATCTTAGGAGTAGCACTCACAAAGTACAGTTGTATAGTAGCGGAAATTATACTATTATATAGTAGGAGGTTGTCAAGCTTCATGTTTTGGGCATCTATTCGATTTGGTAATACAGTGTTAGATCATAAAGGAAAGAGTTTAAGTCCTAGGGATATTCATTAGTTGGAGCGTGGACTTTGGCTTCATAAAGAAGAGTTAGTCTGGGACAGAGCACTGACATAGCCAGTGTGACTTGAAATTGAGTTTTAGATCCTTTTTGAATTGGACTAGGGAGCTTGATAGAGTGAGGTTAGAGGGGAGGGAGTTCCATATTTTACCAATAGTGTTGGCAAACAGAGTATCTCCCCCTGAGTTATGGGATTTGACCGTTTGGACAAGTAGCCTATTTGATGAGCGTAGGCAGCTAAGATTAGTGTACGGTATAATAAGGTTTTTCAGTGCTGGAGAGTTGCCAGGTTGTTTGAGAATTTTAAAAGCCTCAAGGAGTTGGTTCAAATGGAGAAGGTTTGGCAGTTCAATCCAGCCCAGGTTTTTTAGGTTTTGGCAGTGGTGGGTCCTGTAAGGCATGCCAGTTGCAAATCTGGCAATGTTATTATAGCAGCTTGTAAGTTTGTTCAGATCAACTTTATAAAGGTTAGTCAGTATGGGGGAGACATATAGTAGGGTTGAGAGGAGATGTGAGCGGGCGGTGGCTACTTTGGCTTTTGGAGTTAGGAAAGATTTTATTTTATATAGAGACCCTAGTTTCTTGTTAATGGTTTTGATGGTCTGGTTAATGTGCATGTCAAATTGCAGTTTATTGTCAATGGTAACTCCAAGGAGTTTGGTATGGGAGTCAGGGGAGATGATAGTCCCGTTGTTGGATTGTATAGTAAAGGGAGTAGGAGAGGGTTTCTGGGTAGGATGAAAGAGTAGTAGTTTGGTTTTGTTTGGGTTCAGGATCAGGTTTCAGCCTGATAACCAGTTTTCTACTGTAGTCAAAGTGAGCTGGGTTGTGGATATCTTATGTTGCTTCCAAAATCTATTTATAAGAAATATCATTCCAAGGTATAAAAAGGAATTAAACATTTCCTTACCCAGGCCAATTTAACTCTTCATGTTTTTATTCCTAGTACTAAATGATAGTTTTCAGTTTTCAGCTTTTATTACTATATCTTTTTGTCAGGTGGAAGAGACTAAGGCAGGATTTTGCTTAGTACGTCCACTTAAACTAGTTGTCAACCTTAAGATATCAACAACAAATTCCAAGAATACTTATTTTTGTTACATCAACCCCTACTTTATACATGATGTTAAACATTTTTTATATTTATAGTTTGTTATCACAATCTTGAAAATCATAATCCCCAGGAATATTGAAAGACGAAAATGCTGAAGACCATAATATCGATCTCTTCCACTTGCCCCCCTCCCCTTGCAGGACCCATGTTAGCACTTGTTCCTGGGTTCACAACCCTGAAGACCCACGTTCCTGAGTATACATTCATAGGGGGATTTGGTATTCGAGATTTGTAGACCTTGTTGCCTATAGCATTTTTGTACTTTGTTATTGTGGTCTCAGTAGACTGTGGTCTTCAAGACTGTGATAATAAACCTATATATACATATGCTATACACAGTTTAATGTGTGTTTTTTTATTTTTATGGGTCTAGTTCACATTTTCGAACATTTAAATGTTCGATCATATGGTCTCGGCCATATGAATTTCGAACATTTGAGCATTCGGTTATGTGAAGTAGACCCATATATATATATATATATATATATATATATATATAAAGAGAGAGAGAGAGATACAGCCATATATATATATAGACCTACGTGTGTGTATGACTACATATGTATGTATACATATACATAAAAATCTTTGTCTTATCTGCCCAATGGCATTTATAAGCCTAGCCAGTGTGTGTCAGCTTTCGCCACTCCATTGATTAATTAACTGAGCCTCTGTCAAGAAGAGACAATGAAGTGATCCCAGGGGTATATTTTCTGTTACCCATCCACTCGTCAAGGTTTCTCTTGAAGAGTGTTAGTGAGGGGCTCTGCCTAATGTAGTTAGGAATTTTGTTCCAAAGCATGGGGAGTCTCTGTGACAAGAATCTATTCCTCCAGCATGTTCTATTTATTGTTGGGCAAGGTTTAGCTCACTAGAGCGAGTGGCTCACAGTGACTTGGATTTCTTTAGGTGGAACATGTCCATCAATTCTGAGTTGGATATGGCTTTGTAAATCAGGCAGAGATCACCTCTGAGTAAGCGATATGCCACTCAGTACAGCTGGAGTTTTTCCAGTCGGGCTGCATAGGACATATGTTTGAGGCCAGTAATTCTCTTGGTGAAGTACTTTTGTGGTCTTTCCAGCTGTTGGAAGTGCCTTGTGAGGTACATCCCAAATGGGCCATTGTACTCTATGATGGGCCTGATGAGTGACGCGTAGAGGGGCACTATAACCTCTTTATTTCTAGATGCGAACCCTTTAGTAATTAGATGGGCTACATAGAATGATTTCTTAACTACATTGGCAATATGATTGTCAAAGGAGAGATTACTATCTACCTGGATCCCCAGATCTCTTATTACCTCTTCTGTATTAAGGGGGCTTCCACCTATGTGGTAATTCATGGGTGTTTTGTTTTTCCCAAATGTGATGACTATGCATTTTTTGGCATTTAGCTTGAGACCATGACTTTGACACCAGCTGTCCATCTCAGTAAGGCCCTTTTGAAGAATGTCCGTGTCAGCTGGAGAGTCAATTATGGCTCCCAGTTTGCAGTCATCGGCGAACTTGGTTAGCCGTAGTCCTCCTGTGTTTGCCTGTACTTCTGAGAAGTATATGCCGAACAGTAGAGGTCCCAGGACCGAGCCTTGTGAGACACCACTTGTGACTGGTTTAGAGTCGGACCTGGAGCCCGCTATTCTTACTGTGTGAGTTCTGTCTGTAAGCCAGTTGGCAACTCATCTCATGACGTAGGGGTTTATGTTCAGGCTGGTGAGTTTTTCTATAATTCCCGAGTAGGAAATGGTGTCAAAAGCCTTGGCGAGGTCAAGGTAGGCTGTGTGAACTACCTTCCCCTCATCTATGGCCTTGGTGACTGTCTTGAAGAAGTCAACCAGGTTTAGTAGGCATGATCTGCCCTTAACAAAGCCAGACTGGGTCTTTATTATGAATTTCTGTTACTTGTCCACCAGGATGGGGGTATATACAGCTTTGATAACTGCGTTAAGCTCTTCGTTATGCCAACTTTCTTCATAGTCAAACAGAGATCCTCCCTGTTGGCAAAGTGAAATGCTGCCTCAAAGTCAATAAATAAAGCATTATTTCTTGTGCTCTATGAGTAACATATTTCCCTATGATATTACCAAATATAAACCAGGCTTCAAGCTGGAGTTCTTTCATTTGAAGACATACTGGTGGTTATGTATCACAAAGTCTACCATCTGTTTTTTCAACACATCCAGTATTAAACTAGTAAAGAATTTTGGTAGCTGTCAATTATATCTCCTTCTATATTCCACTAGGAACTGGAGCTTTACCTTATTTATCCTTTGTTGACTGTGTTAGTTCCACTCGTTCTCTCTTCAATAAACTAAGCTAACTCTAGGTGTCTTCATTTGTCACTGTAATTTCCAAAACAGGCCATTTGTTTTGTAACTCTTTATGCTTGTTTTTATTTTTCCCCGCATTTCTCTTCCAAGATTCTCAGCAAAGTATTTCTCCCATAACTTCACAACTATTTGGGAATCTCCTACATAAGAAGTCATTCTTACTTAACATGTTGTCAATGTCCAGAAGTTGTTATATTCTTTCTTGCTACAACTTCCAACATTTCTCCCCATCTTTTTTCTACAGGATCTCTTTTTTTTTCATTTTGGTCAAAACTCTGCACCTTTTCCTGTTTTTATTCACTTCCACCATCTTTCTATACAACTAAGTTCTGACACATTTATAATACAACTATTTTGAGTTTATATACTCCTTACCTGTTTTAACTTGTGCTTGACAGTACATGGTCCACCATACCAGTGTGCAATTGTTTTATCTAGTATCCCCCCCCCAAAAAAAATCCTTATTTAAACGTTCCTCATTCCTTTGATCTCTTCAATCTGTTTTTGTAGATAATCTTCTACAGGAAAAAAAGCTGAAGTGCTACCAACCTGTCTTAAACAATTTTTTATTACTACTAATAAATATTATTGTTGGGAGCACTTTTTCCTTTCTTATTACATTTAATATAGTTTATCTTTGAAAATACACTTCACACTTTACAGAAAGGTAAAGAAGTTAGTCAGACACCCTTCATAAGGGATGCCAGCAACAACCTGCTCACCAGTCCACAGGACATCAAAGGCAGATGGAAAGAGTATTTCCAGCAGCTTCGGAATGAAGAAAAACCTACCGAAGCTGAACTGCTCCAGAAACAGCCTATGATGAGAGAAGAAAAGGAGCCTACCCTAGAAGAAGTAAGAACAGCATTAAGGAAAATAAAGTCAGGGAAAGCAGCAAGCTCAGATGAGGTCACAGCAGATATGATAAAGATGATGGGTGAGATGGGGGAGAAATGGCTGCTGAGGGTACTATTAGCAGTTTAGAGAGAAAGGTGTATCCCAGATGACTGGAGAATAAGCATACTCAAATTCAGATCAGGATGCAGCACAATTGACCTGATGTTTGCGGTGAGACAGATACTTGAGAAGAAGCTAGAGATGAGGAGAGAGTCAACTGAGCATTCCTAGACTTGGATAAAACATATGACAAGGTCCCAAGAAAGTTGATCTGGGCAGTACTGCGGTGGTTTGAAGTCCCAGAAACTTTGGTAGAATTAGTGCAGGCTATGTACAAGGACCCAATGACTCAAGTATGAATAGTGTTCAGCCTCACAGAGAGGTTCGCAGTGGGAGTGGGTATACACCGGGGTTCAGCTGTGAGACCACTGCTGTTCATACTGGTGATGGACTACATTATCAAACAGGATGAAGGGGACAGATCAACAAAGTTGCTGTATGCAGATGATGTGGCATTACAGGCAGACTCTGAGCTAGAACTTCAGAACTTCAGCAAAGGATAGAGCAATGGAGTGCAAAACTGAAGGCACATACGATGAAACTAAGCACTGATAAGACAGTAATGGCAGTAAAGTGGAGAAATCAGAATAAGCTGAGAACAGAGATGGAAGGGAAGATAGTGGAACATGTAAACAGCTTCAAGTATCTGGGAGGGGTGGTTGAAGAGTCAAAGCTAGAATCAGAGGGACTGCAACCAATTGACATAGAGTGTCAGGTGTAGTCTATAACAGATGAATGCCAAAGAAGCTGAAAAGTAAGGTGGACAAGACAGTGGTGTGACCAGTGCTTCTGTATGGTACAGAATCCTGGGCAGTAAAGGCAAAACAGTTGAAGAAGCTAGAGGTGATAGAAATGAAGTGCCTGAGAAGGGTGGTAGGATGCACACTGTGGGACATATGAACAAATGAGGACATAAGACCAGAAGCCAAAGTAGCTCCAATTGCAGAAAAGATCAAAGAGAACAGATTATGGAGGTTTGGACACGTGAAGAAAAGCAGAAGACAATCTGGTGAGGAAGATTTGGGATAGACAGGAAGAAGGTAAGAGGAAGCAAGAACATCCAGCAAAGAGGTGTATGCATTGTGTGAAAGGTCTGTGACAATCAGGCATAAGTGTTGAAGAAGGCAGGAGTGTGGCACTGAATTGAGAGAGTTGGCTATGCTTAATACGATTCCCCGATCCCATGTAGAATAAATGGGAAAAAGGGGGCTAATGCTGATGATGACGATCTTTGAAAGTACACTAAATAGGAAACAAACACTTTCTGACCTGACTTTACTTAATTGGATAGTTCCTATCAATTATCATTAAACAGTTTGTGGTGAAATTCTAGTGGCCACTTAAGTGAAACCACTTTTATGCTGCAGAATACCTGAGCCATTGGCTATAGACAAGTTGTGCCAAGCTATGATGTGCAACAATAAACATATTGTGCTATTTATTTCTTTGTTTTCAGATCTCCTTTCATATTTTCTCCTAAACATTTCCTCATTGCCACAAAATAAACTAGTTCTGGCATTAAAATATCTAAATAGTAGAAACGTATCACTTCTTTCAAAGCCACCAGAATTTGTTCATACAGCTCTTTCATTTCAGTTTTGCTTTCATGGCATATGCATATTGAGCATTGATCAAAACAGCGCTTCTGTTTTAATCTTATTACAAGTACATTCCTAGCCAAGGTCATCTCCTTTGGAGTCAGCTTAATATTTCTCTTAATCAGGACTACAAAATTAACATTCAGCTGCCAATTGTTTTTATTTCTGCTTGCCCCTGTTATAAAGGTTTCATAATTCTGAAACCTCATTTAATCCATTTCTTACATCATGCCCCCGGAATATCATTATATTGTAATTGAACAAATATTCACGGCATTCTGGATAATTCAATTGCTGTGCACCAGCTATATTCCAGGATACTGTCTTTATCTCCACTCTTCCTTTCACATCTTGTAATTTTTGTTATGTTAGTCTCCGCTCCTCAGCAATTATTTATCTGTATCTGAGTCTGTCAAATAGATATCTAAATTGCTCAAGGCTGAGACAGCTCTTTAAACACAAAAAGCCTAGGAACACATCATATAACCTTTTATCCCACTAAAATCCAGCTTTTATCCCACATCTATTCTATACACCTAATAGACTCTACTTATATTTTTTTAAACTATATCCAACAACTAGAGTGGTACTTTTTAGTTTTTTCAAGGTCTAAAATTATATTACATTTTATGCTTCTTGAAAACTGAAAAAAAATCCATATCCTGTCTCTTTATCTTAACTATTGTCCAGTCATCATCTACCGTTTGATCTTTTGCTATTTCATCCTCCCTTCTTTCGGATACCCATAAATGCTTCCCTATTCATGTAAATCAAATCCACAACTCTTCCAGGTGCAAGCATTAATTCCCAACTAAAACTGTCTTCTTTACATTTCACTACGGAGATGAAATTATTTTCCCATATTTTACTTCCAAGAACAAGATGGATCAGTTTCCCAAAGTAGGCTTCCATTTATGGTCCTTCTATATCTCATACCATAACCTCATCTACTTTTTAGGCATTCATTTATTTTTGAGCATTTCTCCTACCTAATCCACAGCTGAATGAAGTCGTTTTTTCCCCCTTTGTATTTTACTGCAGCTGTCCATGGAATTTGTGTCCCTCTTTTGGTATACTCTACTTACTATTATCATCTCCTTTGTCTTTATCTGACCGACTTCTGTGGTTACCTTCAATTCCTTTCTTAGTTCCTTCTCTTCTCTTTGTTTCCATTCTAGCAGTTTCTTTTCCTTCCAGTTCCAATCTCCCCTTCTGGATAATTATTTTTCTCATTTTATGTGACTCGAGTTATCCTTGTTAACTATTTCCATTTTCTTATTACCAACCATTGGACCATGCTCCTTAATTTTATCATCATCTGATCTCATTTGATTAATTTATTTTTTTGTGTGTATTACTAGCTCATATCTGTTCACAGTACAGCTGCTACTATTCATCCTGTTGTTCTTTTTTACCAGCATCTCTTCTCCTAAGCAAAAGATGTCCACTTTAATATCTTCAATAAAAACGTCAATAAAAACTCAACAAATCATACTTTGGTTTATTATCAAACCTATGGCATTGACAGGGTCCCCTGACTCCCCCTATAGTTCTTTGTTTAATATAATAATTTCCTTTTGGTCTGGCAAGAGATGTAAGAGACTCTTGGGCTTCTATTATTAGATATAGTACTTCCTGATTTAGATTTGGGTCTTCACTTTTTACATTTGACCAAACAAACCTCTTTCTCTCTCTCTCTCTCTCTTGTTTTGCCTCAAACCTTTTCCTCTATATATTCCACTGATCTTATCAGTTTGTCTGTCTATAGAAATGTTTTTCTGGTCCTTACATTTTCTAGACTTCCTCTTATCATTGTTTTAGTAGCATCTACATCAGTGGGATCTCTTACTAGCTCGATATTAATTGTTTCTACTTCCCTTTTATTATTAATATACATATTTCATTCACCTTTTTCCTCTAAACTAGGACTCAGGCTCCAGGTAGCATTGCTCTTCACCTGATAGTTAAAACACAACAGACTTAATAAAACCTTAAGTATACGAAAACTGAAAAAAAAAACTGAAAAAGCAATGGAAATCAAAGAAAATAACTTTTTCTTTTTATTAGAAAGTGAAGAGGAAAAAGAGACTTCTCTGGATTCTAGTTATATATAAAATATTGCTTTATAGATAAGTGGCACCTTCAAAGAAGTTCAAATTCAACTTAAGTTCTATTCCAAACTTTTACTAATAACTTGGTGGTGTCTTATATACATTGCAAATTAAGTTGTCAATCAGACCAGTCCAGAGCCTCTGTTTCTGAATTTCTTCACACTTGTGTGTGGCAGTCAAGATTTTCATAGTTCAAAGTCCTAAACATCTATTTCTTTCTTTGATAATAGCCTGGCCTGGTTAAATCTTACCTGTTTAAATAATTAAAGGAAAAAAACTTCCAAAGAATAAAATATTATAATAAAACTATCAGTACAGTCAAGTTGGCTATATTTCTTTCTATCTTGTTGAACTTTTCTCCCCAGGTTTCTACTGAAAAGGAAGTTTCCACCCAGTTGGGCTTTTACAGTCAACCAAAGCAATAAATACATAAATCTTGCCTATTACGACATAATTTAAAGCAAGGTCCAGTATAGAGTGACCTGCTCTAATGTTCTGTAATGTGTTGACATCAATAACATTATTAAAACATATGATATTAAATATTCTAATACTAACAACAATAAATGTATAATTAAAATAGCTAGATGCTATATCAATGACAGCAGTTTTGTAATATATCTAATTATTTGCAATAAATCTCTTAACCTAGGTGCTATTATTTAAAACCCACGACTTTTCCACATATGTGCAGGAACTAATCACATTACTTAATTGTAATGAATTAAGTATTTGGTAACTATTTGGGAATGATGTATACAGTAGTGGATTTTATCTCAGAAAAACGCTCTGTAGCTTTATAAACACTTTGCAAGGTGTGTGTGTGTGTGGGGGGGGGGGGGGGGGCATTCCCTCAGCTTTACAAATACAACTTGACATCCGAATAAAGACTCATTCAGTGTTACTTTTAAGTTGACTTTTACATTTCTGTCAACAGAATTATATATGAACTATTTAAAACATTTGGAGTGTTAATTCATGACAAAAAACTTGAGTCAGCCAAGTGTAACCAAGTCACATAAGAAATTGCAAATCAGTTACTCAGCAGCTCACCTCCAGACAAGTTTTAAAAATAATAAAAGAATATACAGTACTCAAGAGTGTATGTAGTTAAAAGTATCTTTCCAAAAGTTGTCACCCTTCTCTGTACTAGTTTTCTGCTTTACTGCTATTGCTCCTGTTATGGAGTCTTATTGTACCTTTATGCACTTTTTTAGATGTATATTTGATTTAGACAGAGTTGCCTGTCTCTTTGTGAGACAGAGAACCAGCTTGATCCTTACCCTCTGCTAGAATCTTCTAACTACAGAAGCCCATCAAAATGACCTCAAACCTCATATGAGGCTCCCCGCCAACACCACTATTGGCAGTAAATTAGAGGCACTCTATGTAATTGATATTATCTTGTCATCTTCACCACACACTGAATCAAATGTACTCATTTTTAGGCAGCTCAGTCCCATTTGAAATCACTACCTTGATCACTTTACTCCTGTGTGATAACCCTAATCCTGTCCTGACTCCAACCTGAACCCTATACATTAACTTACAAAAAACCCTTTCCTTAGCAGTGCCACTATTCAGATAAATTTGGTTTGAAGGTAATGCTAAGATAAGGGTTAATGATCGAGAAAGGAATCTGTTTTCCTTTTTCAATTTTTCATATTCATTTTTTTCAGGTAATTTAGTATTCAAAGTTTTAGCATCAATTACTACTTTGACAATACTTTTACACTTTAGTGTACTGTCTTATAGTAAATATATATATATATATATATATATATATATATATATATATATTATATACACACACACACACACACACACACACACACACACACACACACACACACACACACACACACACACACACACACACACGCATATATTTGTGAGTCTGTGTGTGACAATACTTCTGACAGTGGCATATTGTCAAGTTCTGCTCAGACATGACTGCCATTGTGAAATATTTTACTCCACAAAAGAAACAACTCTTCCCCTATAATTATGACTGCATTTACAGACTGTTAGCAGTGCTGTACACAATTTATACAGCAGCACCTTTCAGATTTCGTTTCTACAGCAGAGCTATAGGCTTTTATTTTTTATGACAGCTTTTCCTAACTGATGTACTGCTGCATTAAAAATGCATTGTGCATGTCAGAAACAAACACCCTTGGCTTGCAGTTGTAATATAATGCAGCTTTTCTGCCTTTTGTTATTTTATTATATTACAGGACTATAAGTCATTATAATCACAGGCACCACATAAAAAAATTAACAGTTTTCACAAGTTTATAC
>NC_056741.1:1906240299-1906315299 GCF_019279795.1 Protopterus annectens
GCAGTCAACATTGTGGTGTCTCAATGGAAAGTAGCAATCCCATATGGATATGTACATCAAGTGTGTGTGTGCATGTGTATTTTGTCACCCATTTGCGCCTGCCCTGGCTGTTTTATTAGATCATTAATAACCCTTTATGGCAAGAGTAAGGTGGTAGCCACAGGCCTCCCTTTCCTTGTGGTGAGTCACTAAGTCACACTTCCATGCTGCCAGCAGTAGTGAGTGTGCCCCTACATACTTTCCCAGCTTACATGCATGAGCTCAGACAATGCCTTCTCGTAGCTCATGCTGTATGGGTTCTTCCCACCAGGTGACAGCCAAGTAGCAAGCCTTTTTTAAGAAATGTCAGTCCTCTGCAGAGGCTATTCAATATCTGTCACTGGTGGTAGACCCCTGGGTTCAGTCCTTGGGAAGTTTGTAGAAGACTGTAAACTCAGTGCCACCATAAACTCCAAGGAGGGCATTGAGATCCTCAAAGAAGGTCTTTTTCAAATAAGCAACAGGTGCAAAAATACATAGATCAAAACTAAATGCCATAAAATACATAATAGTATCCTTCAACAAGCATGATATCCCTTGAAACTATCACATCGATGACACTACCTGTGAAAGTCTATCCTGTATTTAGGGATCTGGGAAAATATGAATTCAATGTACTGTCCTTTGGTCATGCTGTTAGCACCTATTGTAAGGACGTACTTTTTCATTCCACATCTTATATATAATGATATGGTGTCCAGGTCCTCAGATGTAATCATTCCACTTCTGTTCTCATTTGGCTGATCCTTGAATATAATGCCCGTTTCAGTATGTACCTATCAAACATTTGTCATAACTGAAAATACCGCAAGGCTTTCTCACTTAAAAAAAATCAAAGGCCTAAATCATAAAAACTATGCAGACTGTATAGAAGCCTTGTCCCTCTTCTCATCATCATACAAGCTGCTAAAATGGTACTTCTGCTTTGTGCATACAATCTTAACAAACTCTGTCCTGCCATACCTATTTCACATACAAAAGTCCAATGGTAGTGTGAATACCCACTCAAGGGATTTCAACCTCTATTGTAACATAAATAAGAGATGTTGAAGGGATAGGTATATATCACAGCGAATACGACTTCTACAAAAATGTCTTCCAGTCTACATACGCAAAGTACTTTTTACTGTGTTCAAATATAACTTGAGTGAATGTATGGGAAACTGGGACGTCATCCCTAGTTTAGTGCCCAAGTCCATCATGGACAGGATCAGCAAGTAAATGACCCAACATATACTTGTCCTGCCCTTCTCCAGGCTACTCTTACTCAAAACACAAGGGAAAAACCTATCATGGGAATGTATGGCAAGCTTAATATTCATAGATTACTACTAGGTTAACTGACCTTGTGGGTCATTTTAAACTTAGCCACTCACCATTGTGAGAATCAGACCCTGCATCCTATGTCTGTAAGGTAAACACCTTAACCATTATGTCAATCTCCCACTATTCTTCACAGGTCAGTAGCTTAGGAAGTGCTTATGAGCCACAGTTTCTTCCCTGCAGGATGGATGAGCTGGCAGTGGTCACTCCCTCCTGTCTTCCCATGTCCACATATACAGGTAGCTGAGACATTAACTGAACTTGGGTCACCTTTATTGTTATCAGGGCTTTATCTCTGTAGACCACAGAGCTACGTTCCATATTTCTTGACATCACCTTTATTTCTTGAGCATCAGGTGCCCAAGATTTTCCTTTTCACTCTATTAAGCTGTTTAGCATGTCATACTTTCTGTCACACTCCCCAGCTAGAATAATTTTGTGTCGCCTTAATTGCAAACCATTATCCCCCTCTGTACAAAACATTCTACACAGGTTTGACATTTTATTTATTGCATCCTATTTTTTAACATCTACGTGAATTTTTCCATGAATATACTTTTTGATTGCTCTGTTGTCCTCTCCTCTGTCACACACCTTAGACCCCTTCCATTGCTGAATGTTATGTACTTTTGCTGTCTTTTTTTCTTCTTCTTCCATTATTTTGCCTTGTAGAGATCTTACTCTTTGACAATGATTTGCTATATTATCCTTTTGTAATTTTACTTCTATTTTTACCTCTTTCATTCCTTTTCATTGCATTACCCACTGCAGGTGAAAGCTACTTTACATCTCTCCAAAGTTTACATCATTTAAAAGGATATGTCCTTCTCTTGCTCTCCCAAATGCCTCCTTAACCTGTACACTTGCATGGTTTTGCATGTTACACATCTGCAGATTTCTCCTGCCTCTTCTACCTCCAGACCCTCCTCTATTCTATATCTACAGTTCCACACAAACTTCCTTTCAAAGTCACACTGTATGTTAATTTTCATGTTTCCTTGACTTATTTCTAGTAGCAACCTTTCAGACCTTTCATTAAAATATTTCTACAAGTCAAAATTCTTATGTGAAACTTTTCTGTATTACATTATATTTATTCTTTTAACTCTGATATATAAAATGCATATTATTTCTTTATGATATATAAACTGCATATTTCTTTTTCAAATTCCTTCCCACCACATGGCTTCTTGTCTTACCTCTAAATCTACAATTAACAGTATCATTTCACAAGCCATTGTGTTCACACATACTCTCTCTTAGCTTTACTTCCTTAAATTAAAGACATAATTTACACTTGCATTCATTCTGTTTCTATTGCACAAGCTTCATTCATGCATCTGCCTGCACTCCCCTTGCTTTCTTAGTGAATTTGTTTTAGTTTACATCATTAAATGCATCATTACTGTTCCCATCAACTCTCTTTTATCATAATTGTTATACATATAACATATACTATTTATGAATACATACATTTTTCATCAATTATATAGATATAAATATATGTATTTTTAGAAATGTGTACTTTCTAGTTTGAAAACATTTTAATTTAGGTGTTTTTAAAGAAAGGTGAAGAATTTTTTGCATACACTTTTTTTGAAATAATTTACTAAGTGTTTTATATATTCTATTGGTCCTTCAGATCACATGAGATGCTCTGTTCATTATTTAAATGATTTAAAATGTGGGGATGACATTTCTGATGAAGTTCATGATCATTAAAGTGGACGAAATGCGTAAAATATAAGGTGGTGGCAGTTTTCTTGTGTCAGTCATATACTGGCATTTTCTTATCTGGTTTTTGGTGTGTGTCAGTGAAGAAATAACTGAGATGATCTTTGCATAATATAACACGGTTTGTATTTTAAAAATGTGAAGCCATCTCCCTGTACTTTGCCTCCCTTTTTAAGTGTGCTTATATGCAGTTATCTATCTTCTCTGAAGTGCATTTCACCCTAAAATATTAAGATGAAAGTACTCTCCTTGGAATAATAACAAAAAAAAGTGCAGGAGCAAGCTTTACAATTTTTTTACATCTGTTCTCATCTGTTGTTCTAACACATTTGCACTTCCTACCTAAGGGTAGCATGCTACACTTTCCAATGTCCTTCTAGATTAGAGGACCTTGCTTAGATGATCATGCTCCTTCAAAACACATGGCAGGCTGTACATAACAGTTACCCACATGCGGGTGTACTTTAAACAGCTGTACAAGATCATGCACCGACCTGATGTGTAATCTGTTCAGTATTTCTGGTAGCTGCATATATGCATCTGATTAACAACATGTCCTATTTTGTTTATAAAACAAACTGTACAGCATTAATTGCGACAATGTTTTTATTAATGGTCTGTAAGAAAAGGGAAAAACTGCAAAGTTCTTTGAAATATAAACGATGCATGGAAGGAAAGGGTCAAGCAGAGTATAACAGCCATAAAATAAGAAAGTCAGAAATATAGCAAAATAGGAAGTCTGCAGATATGTGTGCATAAAATAAGTAAGTCAGAAATATTATAAAATAGGAAGTCTGCTCATCTGTGGGGGAGAGCGTATAGACACATACAGACAAAATTACCTAAACTAATTAATATAGGAAGTATGCAACACAGATTCATCACAACATTTTGCAAAATTAAACATATTTAATACAGAGTACAGGGAAACTGCAGTACTAGTCAAAATAAAACATCAAATTAATGTTCTGTGCTGTAAAAGCTCCCCACATTCATATACCAAAACAAAAATGTCTAAGACAGTCACTGACTTTCTCTTCTGAAATTTATTTAACATTTGTTAACCAGGAAAGTCTGACTTGATACAAAGCCAGTTTTCAGTGGAGGCCCAGGGAGAAACGTTCAAGATAGATGTCTTTGTACCATGGGAGAAAACCCACACGAACACATGCAGACTCCCCACAGAAGGCAACCCAACCAAGAATCGAACCAAAGATCCTCTTGCTGTGAGGTGACAACACTACTGCTGCACCACTGCACTATCCAGACAGCCAATAAATGAGATTAACTAATTATGAGAGGCTAGTTCTCTAAACACAGTGATTATGCACTTTTCACTTTTAAACTTTAGTCAAATTAACTCATGAAAGAGTTCTGTATCACTAAGCTATGCTTGGTTACTGGTTATTACTGCTAAAATTTTATACCATTACTAAACTTACTCAGGAAGATTGCTGCCATGCGAATATCCATTATAAGTCAAACAAAATCGTAGTCTTAATGTTGACCTCTGCATCACTTAAGCGTGTACATCTAAATATTTCTGCTGGGTGCATTTTCTGTCTGGATGATATTTCTTTATTCAGTCAACTATGAACGTTTCAGTCTGACTGCATATTATACTTAATAACAGGGATATACTGGAATGTACTGCTATTAAACTATCACTGAGGTACTACATATGATTCGTAAGTAAAAGCATGACTACTAATGCAAGTCTGGTTAAATTAATTAAATTAATGTGATGGCCTACAGCTGGGGAACATTCATGTTTTACTAGCCTGTAACTAACATAATTTGAATTTCAGGAGATAATGTCCTTGGAACTCTACAATGTTAGCAGAAAGAATCATATAACAATGTGGGTCACCCCACAGGTTACAAGGGTAAAACTGAAGTAGCAGCATTTGTAGTTTTGGTGGTGCAGTATTTAATGCATTTTGCCTCACAGCACTTGATTCTTTTGTTTGGTTTCTGCTTGGATGCCTTATCTGAAGAGTTTGCACATCATCTTGTAACCCCATAAGCTTTTTGCAACTCCTACATCCCAAAGACAGGCATGTATTTCTACTGGTAACTCTCCAAATTGTCCACTGGAGCATGTCCAATACCTAAGTGCATGTGTGTGTGTGTGTGTGTGTGTGTGTGTGTGTGTGTGTGTGTGTGTGTGTGTGTGTGTGTGTGTGTGTAGATATAAACACATACATAACAACCACAATTCAAAACTCCAAACTCCAGAATGAAACACATAGACCTACCACGACAGCAAACCAAACACATAAACACACAACAACATACTCGGTGGCTCTAAATAAAAATCTGCCTAAGCAGCAGAGACCTCCAAAGCAGACACCCAAGCAACTGCTACCCCAAAACAAAACACGTGCAACACATAGCTCACAAAGCCAGTGTGCCGAACAGTCACAGCCCTTAAGGCTAAACAACACACCTGATACACTTGTAATAGGTGACTCTATTGTCAGGCACACTGACGTCCCGCTCACCAGGCTGAACAAGGAGAAGATCACGGTGAGCTGCCTGTCGGGCGCTAGGATCCGCCACATAACACAAGCACTCAGGTCATGCCAAGGCAAGTACAAATATGACTCGGTCATTGTCCATGCTGGTGTGAATGACCTGAGACGTACCTCCCTGGACTACATGAAAAGAGACATAGAGGAGCTCTTTGAGCATGTAGCCCAGGCTGGTATGACCCTGACCATGAGTAGCATCTTACCATCACCAAGAATGATGCCACAATATGAAGACAAGATGATCAATTTCAACAATTGGCTTAAGTATTGGTGTCATTCAAAGGGGATCCAATGCCTATCAGCCTGGGATGACATGCTCGACAAGCCACGATTCTTCACTAGGGACGGCTTGCACCTGTCACCCCGGGCTTTCAGATATTGGCAAAGGCTCTTGCTACCCCCATAGTGCCTTTTTTAGGCAAGGCTCAAAAGACAAACCCACCTCCATAGGTATCACAAGGGATAAGAAACTAAGAGTAATGCTACTCAATGCCAGAAGTCTAAACCTCAAGATGCACGCACTCGAAACTCTCCTTAGCATGGAGAACATCGATATCTGTGTAGTAACAGAAACCTGGTTCAAGGCTCCCGAGAGCACCCCAGCACTACCAGGTTATACCTCATACCATGCTTTTTGGCCCCAAAACTTGGACCGAACCACAGAAGGAGGGGGAGTATCAATACTCGTCAAAGATACCCACACCTCCAGGTTGGTGGCACAGCACGAAGCATCAGAGACTATCCATGTGCAACTAACAGTGGGTAAAACTGCCTTCCAGTTTATAGCCTGCTACAGACCATCCTCCCAAACCCAGGAACCCCACTCGGCCTTCCTGAGAACACTGGAAAATATGAAGGTCTCTCCAAACACCATTATATTGAGCGACTTTAACTACCCAAACATAGACTGGGAGCATTACTCTAGCTCCAACACCCTAGCCCAAAGGTTCCTAGAATTTATAAACTCAAATGCTATGGAACAACTTGTTACCACTCCCACAAGAAGGGAGAACATACTGGACCTGATCATCACCAACATGGGGACTCTATGCTCCAGATCAGAAGTGTATCCCTCACTGGTAAAATCAGACCATAAACTAATCTCACTGGATATTCACATCCCAACTCCACCCCCTGCCCTGAAAACCACAGTGAAAAACTTCTCTAAAGCACATTTCACACTCCTCAAAACCGAGGTGGAATCCTTCAAAGCCCCGGGGCCTGTGGAAAATATGGCCCAGACCGCAGAATCCTTTATAAACGTATTCTATGAACACCTTCAGGAATGCATGGATCATGCAAACCCAAATAAAACCAAGACCCAATCCTCCAAAGGCAGACATCCTGTCTGGAGGACCCCAGCCATAAACAAACTATACAACAGAAGGAGGAAGCTACTACATGATAGAGCAAAATCCCAAAAAGGGAAGGCATCTCTGATCAGTATTAGCAAAAAACTATGGGCACTCATAAAATCGTCTAAGGCCAGCTTCGAGAGAAAAATTGCACAGGACACTAGGGATAATCACAAGGCTTTCTTTAGTTATGTTAGGAACCTGGGTGGGAATTCCCAGATATGCTCAGAATTAGTCCAAAATGACAAAAAATACACCGAACCCACAGACATTGCCAACATCCTAGCTGACAGGTTCAGCGCAAACTTCTCCCTCCCTCCCCAACAAAAGGGCAAATATCTATCCCAGCAGAGTGCTGCCCCCGACATCTCAGATGCTCAGGTAAGAGCTGCCCTCTCCAAAGCAAAAACACAGCATCAATGGGACCAGACGGTGTCCCGGGCTGCGTCCTACATGAACTCCAAGAAGAGCTAAACCCAAACATAAAACTACTGTTCAATCTCAGCCTTACTACAGGATATGTACCCAAAGAGTGGCGTACAGCAACAGTGGTCCCTCTCCACAAAGGTGGTGCCTCAACGGATCCTGGAAACTATCGCCCCATAAGCCTGACTAGCTTGGTCTGCAAAGCTATGGAAAGGATCATCATGGACCTCATAAATAAAGATATTGGGGACCTACAGACACTGGATCCTATCCAGTTCGGCTTTGTTAAGGGCAGGTCCTGCCTCTTAAACCTGGTTGATTTATTTGAAACAGTCACCAAGGCCATTGACGAGGGGAAGGTGGTCCACACAGCCTACCTGGACCTCGCAAAAGCCTTCGATACAATACCCCACTCGGGCATTATAGATAAGCTCACCAGCTTAAATATAAACCCCTATGTCACAAGATGGGTTGCAAACTGGCTCAAGGACAGAACCCACATGGTTAGAATTGCTGGAGCCATGTCAGACTCCAAACCAGTTACAAGTGGCATCCCACAAGGCTCAGTCCTGGGACCTCTCTTGTTCGGTATATATTTCTCGGAGGTACAGGCCAACACGGAAGGACTGTGGCTTACTAAGTTCACAGATGACTGCAAACTGGGAGCCATAATCGACTCTCCAGCCGACACAAGCATCCTCCAAAAGGGCCTCATAGAAACAGACAACTGGTGCCAGAGCCATGGCCTCAAGCTAAACGCCAAAAAGTGTATAGTCATCCCCTTTGGCAAAAACAAAGTGCCCACAAATTACCACATAGGTGGTAATCCATTAAGTACAGAAGAAGTAATTAGGGACCTGGGGACCCAAGTTGATAGCAATCTCTCATTTGACAACCACGTGGCCAAAGTGGTTAGAAAAACATTTTATATAGCCCACCTAATCATGAAGGGATTCACATCTAGATCAGGGGAGGTCATCGTGCCTCTTCACTCATGCCTCATCAGGCCCATAATTGAGTACAATTCCCCTTTTGGGCTGTACCTTACCAGACACCTGCAGCAACTGGAAAGACCCCAAAAGTACCTCACCAAGAGGATCAAAGGGCTCAAACAGATGCCATATGCTGCCCGGTTAAAGAAACTCCAGCTCTACTCAGTGACATACCACCTGCTCTGAGGCGATCTGTGCCTGACGTATAAAGCCATGTCCAACCCGGAATTAATGGACATGCTGCACCTCAGAAAATCCAAATCCCATCGAGCTACTGGCTCGAGACTTGAACCTCAGCACTGAAATAAATAGGACATGCTGGAGGGACAGATTCATAACCCAGAGGCTCCCTTCACTCTGGAATAAAATCCCAGTCCAGGTTAGGCAGAGTCCCTCATTGACTCTCTTCAAGAGGAATCTTGATGAGTGGATGGGAGATCGTAGGTTTACCCCGGGTATCACTTCTGTGTCACTGTTAGACAGAGGCACAGTATACTAACCTCGAAAAAGGGCATAGCAAAATTAATTTAAAATGGGTGGCGAAAGCCAAACACACTCTGGCTCGGCTTATAAATGCCCTAGGGCAGACAGCCTAGTATGAACCTATGAACCAAACCAAAAACACAGCCACCAGATAGGGGGGTTGACCAAAAAAGATTAATCCACAAATATCCAAACATGCAAGCGCTTTCGTCCTGTACAAAGACTTCTTCAGACATATTAAATCTTCACATGACAGTTTAAATACTCTCTGCAAATCACATGACTACAAAAGCCATTAAAATAATTTAAGTAAAAATCAATATAATATTATATCAAAACCACAATTATTTGTTGTAGGCCTTCATTTTAAAAAAAAAACTACTTATACTTCCTACCTCATTTAGACCTGGTAAAACTGAAGCATTTAAAAAAATCTGCCACCATAACTCCCTTTGTTCCAAGATAATTGACCAAGGGCCACCTCTATGATGTTGCTCAACTTGTTCCAATATACAAACCCAAAACTATGTTCCTCATTAGCAGCCACATGCTTAAAAAGTGCATTAGTGAGCTTTTTTTTTTTTTTATATCATAGCAATGCTCATAAATATGCTGTCTTAATTTATGCTCCGTTTTGCCCACATAATATCCTGGGCACAATTTACATAAAGCAATATAAACTATGCCCTTAGTCTGACAATTGTAGTTTCCCATAGGCTTGATAACTGTATTATCAATTGAAATCTCCTCAGCTTCCCAAATCATGTGGCACTGAGTACATGCCCCACGTTTCGTCATTCTACTGAAACTGCCATTCATATTATGTGACGTATTATCAAAATAATTCTTAAATGATTTGCCCCATTTATATACAATCTTGGGGTATGGACCAAGTTTTTCATATACTTATGTACAACTAGATAACAGCTGCCAATTCTTAGTAATTATGGCAGCTATTTGATCACTATCAGCATTCTATGTCGTGACAAAGTGTGAACGGCAAGGATCTATCATATTATCACCTTGTTTAGAGGGTAAATTGGAAAAGGGCTGCCCATTCATAGGACATCCTGGTGCTGCAAGTATCGAGGTACTGAAATCTGTGACTTGTTGAGTTAAACCCCACAATGGGCCATTAACCCCGGTATCCCTTTTCCTAACTACTTCATCTATAATATTAGTTACCAGATGTTCTGGGTACCTTATCCTGAGGAACATATATTTCAAATTATTGCATTCTTCAAGAAACTCATCTCAAAAACAAAAATTATACTACAGCGAGGAAAAGGGAATATTCCGGTTCCGTGCTGTATGGAGATGTCCATTTAAGTGTTCAAAGTTTTAAAACTTCGATCATATGGTTTCAGCGATATGAAATTCGAAGTTGTGAAACTTTGATCACTTAAATGGGGCCCACATATATATCTATATATATATATATATATATATTTTTTTTATATATATATATATATATATATATATATATATATATATATATTTATATATACATATAAATATACATATTTATGTACACATCTATGTATGTGCGTGTATAGTGACAATCTAATAGTCCAACTATAATTAGTTTCTTTGACTTATGTACACATTTTAGACCTAGATTCCTCCACAACCCAGAAAAATGTAAAAGACTTACCATAAAATGAACAAATTATTACAAATTAACAAGAAGAGGCTTCGAAAAAGCAATTTGAATTGTTTGAAAAAGTAATATCAATATAATACAGCACAATTATACACTTTATTTTTGATGGAATTTCATCAGACTGACATCCAACCAGCAATATCACAGTAAGACACTCTACACATGTATATGATAGGACTGAATGTTTTGGCAATTAATAATGGATGCTTGACAATCCCCTGGGATTGACAACAGAGAAAATTTTAAAAAGAAAGAAATCGAGACTAATCACATTATTACTCATACAATTTGAAATGAATAGTCTTTTACTGTGATATTGTTTGTCGCACTTCAGTCTGAGGAAGTTCTTTTAAGGAACAAAAGTGCTCATGAGGTGAATAAAGTGACGTATTATGTTGAAGTATTTTAAATTGATTATTTCACATACACTGTTAACAAAAACAAATTATGAGAAACCTGTCCAAAATAGCCAAGAAATGCTTCTGTATGCCCAAATTAATTTCAAAGGGAATATCTTCAAGATTCAAATAAATCATCCTACCACTGTGCTCTTCCCGTATCAAATGCATCATCGAATACAATACTCCCTTTGGTATGTTGAAATCCAAACATATTGCTCAACTGGAAAGGCTCTAAAGTTTTCAAACCAGGAAAAATAAAGGCCCTAAATTCTTCAACCACTGCAATAAAATATCATGACTTTCCTTATACTTAGTAGCCTACAGTTTGCTGAGAGGTGACCTGTGTCTTGCTTTTTTAGCCACAAAAGACCCAGTCCTACTTGATCTCCTATTTCTTCACAAAAGACCTAAAATCTACAGCAAAAAGAAACAAGACTCACTTGTGGGATAGGTTCCCAACTCAATGTATTCCTAGCCTATGGAATAAGTTACCACTACAGCTCAAATAAAGTACTACTTTGGTTACCTTTAAGGCTAGTCTTGGGGACTAGATGGGTAGACCCAAATTTATGCAAGGGTTATCATTTATAGCCCTGCTCAATTTTGGAGCTGAGTACTATTAACTGTTTGAAAAGCTAGCATCTTGTGATCACCACGATCACATGCCTATTATGTTCCTTTGTAAAGTATTGTGACAAGCATGGTTATATCCAACTTGCTGCCTCCAATTAGCATGTGACAGATGGGTTATTCATTCTAACTGCCACACTGTTGCCATCAATATTTGATGTGATACAGTGCCAAGCAATAAAGGCGTTTGACATCTACAACTGGTGCCAGTGTGTTTATGGAGGACAATTGGCCGGCCTTAAAAGTATACAATAGATGTACACTGCTGCCTTTGGCAATAGCCAACACCTGACACACCACAATAAACTCCATACTATACAACTACAGATTAGAGTCATGATTCCCAAAATTTCATCAGCTTCAGACTGAGCCCAGTGCCTTTCAGTACAACCTTACCGGCATTAACAGAAACATAATTATATTGCATACCCCTTCCACAGTGTTTCAAAGAATAGAGGGTAAATAGTTACTCTCAGTACCACCTTTTAGGTGCATGCCACCAGTTAGTCAAATGAACAAAACCAGAACGCACCTTGCTGTTTACACTGAAAACCTATAGACTTATAATAGTCAAAGTGCAGAAATGATCTCTTCTCAACTATATAAAGCTGTAAGTGCATGTAGAATGTATCAAGCAACGGGTAAAATATCAAGTATCAAAGTTGATAAAAGTCTTTACTTGAAATAAATCAACACCAAATATCCACAGTTCCACTCAAGTGTACCAGAAAAACAATAATCCACAAAAAGTACTTGTTCTTCTCAGAGGAGTCAAATTTTATTAATAATTGAGTGCTTTCATCTTTCAAAAGAAAGATGACTATCGGAAAAAATATTAGTTCTTAAGCAATTTGTTTATGAATGATCATGCACTGATCATTCCTACGGGAAGCAAATATATCATTACCTAAAAATTGTATTATAAATGTCACCCTCTTTCTAGAATCTCCCATTTTTAGGTAAAAAGTCTTCAATAAAATCTTGCACTTGTGTCAGTCTCCTTATTCTTTATGCTTAATTTAACATTCTGAATGCTTTAAAATGATATTCTAAACAAAATGAGAGTCCTGACAAGTATTACACTTTTCTAGCTGAAATGCTCTACGATCATATGCTTGCTTTATTATCATGACCCCTTAAATACCACAAGCATAATGTTAGTTGATTCATCGTTATGAGAAACACAGATATAAGTAACTCAGGTATGCTTTCTATGCTGAGTTCTCACTTAATGCTATTTTGTCAAAATGACTTATCATTTTTATGTATTCTCCTACATTGTATTTAACTATTTTACTGTTTTTCAGAGACAGGAAAATAATACAGCATTCATATGTGGATGATACATAATTTCATGAAATTGCCGCTGTGGTACGGCGATAGCGTTGTTACCTCACAGCAAGAGGTTCTCCCGTTCGATTCTTGGCGTGGCTTGGGAGTGCCTTCTAAGTGGTGTCTGCATGTTCTCCCCATGGTTGGGTAGTGTTCGAAAGACATGCCTGCGTAAATGGGCGTGCCTTTGTTGAAGGTTGGGCGTCGAGCTGGCACCTCAGTGTCTCGTAAAAATCTACTGCCAATCATTAGCAGACCGGAGTTCTGCTGTGGCGACCCCTTACCGGGAAAAAGCCGAAAGACAAACAACAACATAATTTCAAGAAATTAAATTGAACTTAGCATGCATAGTTTGTCAGGAAGGAGCAAAGTAAAATACTAAAACATTACAAAACATCTATTTGTAAAGTGTGTACTGTCATAATTTTAATAATACCTTATATTGTGTATTAAACTTGCAGTTTCAAAGGTGTGTGTGTATGAATATGTACACACATATATATAGCTATATATATATATATATATATATATATATATACACATACAGATATACTATACATGTTTTTAAAAACACCCAAAGTTGACTGCCTTAAATATTGAACAGACACACAGACATAAATATAAAAAAAAAAAAAATATATATATATATATATATATATATATATATATATATATATACATATATATAATATATGTGTGTATGTATATGTATGTATACACACATTTATAGAACTACGCATTTCTTTCTAAATTATTCTAATGTAACAGGCGTTCTCTCTGTTCATTAAAATTTAGAATACTTGACTCCCACCACTGTTTTAGCAGGATATCTGTTATAGACATTCAAAGAAGGAAGATGTAATATTTATCACAAAGAAATATTAATTTTAAAGTAAATTATTTGATTAAGCAGGTTTCCCTTTTTCACATTGGTTGAAATAGTTTTCAGAACTTGTTAAGCAGCTTAATATTTAAGGATACCATATAAAAGGGACTTAAACTTTGGACACTTCAATGAGGAATGACCATCTTTAGTTCACTGATAAGTGGAATATTCTGAAATGAATAAGAATCATCCATATTGATGATATTACTTTGCATGACACTTGATGGATTACCTACTTTTATGCCTATCAGTTCCGTATTTCATTGCAATTGCTGTTTTTTTTAGTTAGAAAGCATTATATATCCCGCAAATGGCATACCTACATCATCCATTGAGAGCAGACAATTCAGTTCATTATTTACCTGCTCAATAATTTTTTATATTGTATATAAATAATTTTAATGACCTTTTCACCAATATCTAGTAATCTGTGCATACTCATCCACCACTTTCATCTCGCATCTTCAGTATATACAAAAATGTATATTATTTAAATGTTTGTGCATCTATATATATATATATATATATATATATATATATATATATATATTCATTTAATTGAAGTTAATTTAATTGATGAGTATATTTAGCTGCTTGTGACTATGTAAGTGAATGACAATAAAAAATTATGTACATTGACCAACACATGAATGACACAATGCATTGTGTGTTTGTTAAGATTAGAAGATAGTGAAGAAGGAATTTTGTCCCTTTCTCCACAGTTTTATGATCTTGGACTTAACATATTTATAGTTGTGGGTTATGTGGAGCACAGCCTCTCTAAGTCTAGCTGCAGGAAAATCAAATGTTATTTTTAGTCAGTGTGTTTGATGGGTGCTGGTAATGTTGATAGATGTTTGGTCTAATATACTCTCTGCAGTGCATGTTGATCGAGTGCGGGAAGCAGTGATTTCACTTGACAAGTGTTAAATTTATTATAATACACAATTAACTGCACTTGTCAATAATAGCATACTAAAGTGTGGGTCTAGCTTGTAGTTTAAGTACTGTTGGTATTAATAAAAGAACTGATTAAACATGTGATCTCACAGTGACAGTTTCAGTGTGGAAACAGGTATACAAGTGCATGCATAGTCAGAGACAAACTATTTCTTATTACTTACATATAATAACTTTACTTTGTGCCAGAATCTAAATAAGAAAATATATGCTGTGTGCAGACATGTTACAGTGTGTGTGGGCTTTGTGGGATTTATGATGTTTTGCAGTTATTATATAAAAGAAAGGAGAGTGTGGAGGAGTGTGGGGCTGAAGCCCCCATATTGGTTGCATGGTATTTTAACCCCCATACAAATACTACTGAGTGTGTGTGTGTGTGTGTGTGTGTGTGTGTGTGTGTGTGTGTAAAACATTTTGGCGTGTGTGGTAGATGGTAAGTATACATTACTACATAGCATTTGGAATAAATTGTATGCCATGAAATAGAATTATTGAGTTCTTTGCCCCCATACCAGCTTACTAATGTGTGCTAACCGAATCCCTAAACCTGTAACTACCCCTCACCCCAACCCTATACATTAAATTATTAATAACCCTTTCCCTAAAATTACCACTTCATACATAAGACACACACAGAAAATGCACATAGACCATCACACAGGCACAAAATTTAAACTATACACTTACATACTCTTTATTCTAACACTAAACTGGATACAGTTGTACACACATGCTGAAAAATAAGTAAATAAAACACACACACACACACATGCACATGCACACGCGCACACACAAACACATACTAAATTTATCTCTTTCCCTAAATGTAGTCCTAAAACACTAGCACATACACACACTTCTTCAGATAATGACTAACTTTCCATATTTCCCAAAGCTTTGACATTAAAACACAGCCTTACTTGTCTCAATGGAAGAACAATAAAACTCGACAAGCTGACAAATCAAAATTTCTTGAAACTGACAAAAGTACCTTTCAATGTAAACAATAACAAAATAGAATATAAAAGTCATTATAAACGTGGACATTTTTTCCCTCCACTTTTGTATTGAATTTTGTTATTGTTTTTTTCTTTTTATAATTTCTCAATAAACAAAGTTTTAGAATTGTTTCAGTTTTAATTTAAACTGACAACAATTTACTCTGTCAAGTATCTGTTTATCTAATTAATCTATGATTGTTTGAATGCAGCTTGCCAAATTTACTCTTGACTGATATTTAAATGCATGAAATTCAAATTATTGACAGTTATACTATTCCATTTACTGTGAAGTAACTATTATTTACTATATGTATTTGCCTTCTATCTTAAGCACAGACTATTACTATGTAAAATATGAATTTGGTTCATTTCATTGACTTTTGTACTAGGCTCACATACTTCCTATCTAAATCATAGAAGAACGGGGGTGTTTGTGCCTGGGAAAATATACTCATGTTGTCTCTTTCTGTCGTCTGCCCAGAACAACATCCTACAGGTTTAGTTTACTTACTAAAACATGTGCCCTTAAGAAAATCTAACTTTGTGAAGAAAAATTAGAACCACTAGGAGGAGAAAGGCCACATCTGCCCATAAATATTATAGTGCTATGCCTAAGTCATAGCAACTGAGATAAGTACACATTCATGTACCACATAAGTCCTGGAAAATCAAATTCCATATAAATTATTGCTTACATTTGATTTTATTTTTAATCCTGGCACTGACTGGCCATAAGTCAGAATTAATCATGGATAGAAGAGTGATCTACACAAGAAATATGCACAGCAAATTTTCTTGCAATAGATCTTAGGGATGTGAGTGGAAAGTGAAGTACCTGAAAAATACATGACCACAGGAAGACATGTAGACTCTGCACAAAAGGTAGCCCATCAAGTACAGAACCAGAACCAGCAAGTACAACAGTGCTAAAAGCCACACCGGTTTCCTGTCTCTCAAGTGATTTGTTGCGGAAATACATATTTTCTCATTACAGACATGCTTCACATTACGGATAGCTGCTCTGCGGGTACCGCATGTCATCTGGGTCTGACTTTAAGCTTAGCTCTGTGCTGCAGGTAAGGAAGGTAAAAAGGTATCAAAGGTATGAAGGATGTAGCGGCATTATCCAGAATAAAGCATGCAGAATAGTTTTTATTATTTCATCTGAAGCATTGCTTATGAATCAAATATGTAAAATGATATAAATTTCAAAATGTCACTGTTATATTTCATGCCTAACTTTACCATTGCAAGTGAAATTCAACATGATTAATAAAAAAAAAAAAAAACATGATAAAATAATTTACTTTTAATTGTAATATTAGTTGTGCAAACCTGTGCATGTGTATTCCACCCATACCTCTCAACTGTCCAGATTTTTGCAGAAGGTTCAAATTTTTCATCGTATTTTGGTCTGTTTCTCCATAAATTCTGTTTTTTTTTTTTTAGCAAACCACTGAGGGCTGAAGTCAGAAAATAATGACAGAAGTTTGAGTTTTAGACTTCATATCCTTTATAAAATTCACCTGTTGTTCTATCAACTTTCTAAGTTTATAAGATCAATAGTTAAATATTGTCCCTATTTTGGGGCCTTTGTCCCCCCATTATTTATGGCTTTGTTCAGATTTCTTGCTCTAAGAGGTCGAGATGTATGACTCCACCCTATCTTTTACCTGGCCCATATAATTTCTCTTGCTGCCAATGAATGCTTTCTGTATTTATGAAGTCAGATTTCCTTACTAAATTACTTGACATTTTAATTCCCTTTAAGATGCATGTCTGATTATGCCCTCACCTTAACTATGCTCAGGGGTGTTATGCGTTTTCTTCTATTGGACTGTTATAGCATATTGTAGATACATTTGAAAGAAAGAGAAAAAATAAATAAATCATCTTAAATAATCTAGATTATGTATAGCCTGACACAGTGTTATTCAGACTCTCTGTCAGCCTTCATTTTAAACCTTCCATTATGCTTTATGGTTGCCTTTCAGAAAGTAATGTACTCTGTGAGCTTGTACCTGTAGGTATCCATGGTTACTGAAAGTTGTGGCTCTTGAATATTCATGTCTCATTGTCTGCAAATCACTATATGCTGTCACTCTTATCTGATGATTGCTATCAAAATGCGTAATGCTTCCTTCAGCCTATTACCATTCATTATCAAAGAATACAGTGTTAGGTTTGTATGCTGTAGTACTGTATCTCCCTGCTTTTGTTACATTAACTCAAATGTAAAGACATTTGCTAATGTTTTTTATCCATGCTGCTTATTCAGTGTTAGTTGTTATGTGCAGTTTATTCTTAGATGAATGACCTTTGAACTTGACAACTGAGGAGAAGAATTAGGGACAGGTTGTTTTTTTCAGCAAGACACACAATTTGGTTGAGAATGACTGCTAATATTTGACACTGGGGAAGCAAGTTACTGACGTTTTATCATTCATATATAATATCATCCTGCAAATTTAAATGGTGATTTCAGTAAATCATAGTTTTTTATTCTCAGCTTATTAAAAAGTACCTACTAACTGCAACATAACTAAGCAGGTTGATAAAGGTGCCAAACATATCAGTTCTTAAAATATCAGTCAATAGGATTAGTGTTATCATCAATTAATTGTTATGATAATGGCAAAACAAAATCAATTGTGTCATCACTAAATGTTTACTTTATTTTAATGTAAACAAATGGCATGCCTTGTCAGTGACTGCCTCAAAGGAGAAGTTACTAACACTGGAATGACTTTCAGACGGATGAATACATTCTCTTAAGAAAGAGTTAAAATGTAGCTGTCCTCCTTAGTTGTGTCAAAAATATGGACTTTAGTCTAGATGTGCTTAAATAGAAAGCACAGTTAGGTGAGAGACAAGAAGCAAACCCAAGGCAAATTAAACTTGGAAGCAAAGTAGATCACCAACTTGCTTGTTCATAAGAACAATGATCCCTGCCCTCACAATTTCCTAGCTGAGCAACACCATCTATTTCACAACCCCGCTCAATATATATATATATATATATATATATATATATATATATATATATATACATATATATATATATATATATATATATGTGTTTGTGTGTGTGTGTGTGTGTGTGTAGAGAGAGAGGAGTGGGGGGGGGGGTAGGGAACGAGAACTGATAAATGACAAACTAAGGATGTCTTGAGCACAGGACCATCCCCATGAATGCCACAGAAGGAGCAGGAGAAAAAAATAAATTACCAATGTACAATAACAACACTAAAAGAAATACACAAATTCTGCTGTTTGCATTCTTTGCAACCTACTAACCAAGACAGCATCCTCATAAACCTTAACCTTCCAGTGACTCTGACATGCCACCTTTCCTCTTGTGATAAATAACTACCTCAGTTATAGCAAAACTGTGGATAAGCTAAACTGCTTATAATACTACTCCATCAAATAATTATTTAGAATATTAAAAAATACATACATTTATGGCATGGGAATTCATCTTGAACATGGCTAAAACAACAAAGACATAATAAATGTAAAATAAGCATTCCACAACCTACTGCTGTCACTGAACAACAAATAAATATGCACGTCTTAAATGTAGAGGAAAACAGTGACTGAAGGTCACACTTTTATAGATGCAGTCACTTTATTTTGCAGGGGCACACTTCCTGTGCAGTTCATGTGCTAATAAACTGTACCACTCGCTAGCTTTGTGAATATATGTTTAACAATTTGTAAAGTATCTGTTAAGAAAGTGAGTAAACTACTGGCGTAAAATGTTATAAATTATACCTGAAGCTTTTTTTCACTGAAGATACTGTAAAAAAGTTTGATGTGTGTGTGTGTGTGTGTGTGTGTGTGTGTGTGTGTGTGTGTGTGTGTGTGTGTGTGTGTGTGTGTGTGTGTCTGTCTCTGTAGTGACACATTTTATGAGCAGTTTTCAAACAGATGATTTTATAATTTTTTATCAAGAAAAAGGTAAGGGATGTGATGTCCCCATTCTGGGCCAGTAATCAAGGAGTCTGAATCCTTACCACTGACACTGGACAGGGGTGTTCACTTGGAAGAAAAATGGATTCACCTAGTATTTCCAGATGCATCTCTCTGCATCAAGCACAATTTCCCTTAAGAGCACACAGGGAACACATTCAGTCTGGGGTCTGGATTTCTCTATCTGTCTCCCTCCAGGTCCCCAGTAACACTCCACACTGGAACAGCTATAGAGATGAGACCTCAGCCGAGTGTCCAAGCCAACTTCCCCAGCACCCCTCTGTGAAACCAGTGCTTCATGTCCCTGCTCCAAACAGCTGACACATGCACACTCTTTGAAATTTGATTTACACACGCACAAACACACTCACACACACACACACACACACACACACACACACACACACACACACACACACACACACACACACACACACACTTACTGATGGATTATGTGTTGCTTTGCTTGGCAAGTCCTAACTTCAATTTTCACTGTTGTGTTGCAAAAAAAATCACAGAGTTTTATGATACACAGTTGATATAATAAAAAAAAAGTACTTAGAAAATTATGCCTGTGTTTCTTTGTATGTGATGTGAGTGTGTGTGTGTGTGTGTGTGTGTGTGTGTGTGTGTGTGTGTGTGTGTGTGTGTGTGTGTGTGTGTGTGTGTGTGTGTTACAGAAGTAGAGAGAAAATATCTAGATCAAATACTATTGCCTTTTTAATTTAAAAAGTTGTGATGCCTAATGTCTGATATCTAGTTTTTCCTTGTATATTAATACTTGTATTTTTATTAAATAAATATCTGAATGGTCTTTGTTTTCTCTGCATAATAAATTTGATTTAGTATAGACTGTTGCAGAGATTCATTACAAGGCTTAGTGTGAGCCATATGACTCTCGTTGGAAAGGGAGTGCTCCCACAATGCAGTATTGTGAGATTCTGTGACATGTTAACTTCAATGAAGAAAGACTATTGACTAATTTGCATGATTCTGAATCATAATTACTTCCACGATGTGCAGATCCTTGCTGATCTGCATGTTTTAGTAGCTAACTGTTGTGGCTACCTCACATAGCGAATGGCACACACCACCATCACATTCACTCACTCACTCACTTACGCACACATCACAGTCCCATACCTGTCCCTAAGTTTAAGTGCTGTTAAGGCACAAGAAATTAAAGAGGTCATAGGTGACTTGCGCTTCCAATCTTTGTATTACTGCTGCTGTCATTAAAGCACAAGTGTAGTATCCCTGATGGTTAGTGGTTCCCTCCTCCCCAGTCCTCTTACTGCTGTAGGTGCTGTTATGGCATATGTGTAGTACCCCTTAAGGTTAGTGGCTCCCCCACCCCCAGTCATCATATTGCTGTAGGTGCCATTATGGCATATATGTAGTATCCCTGATAGTTAGTGGTTCCCTCCTCCCCAGTCCTTATACTGCTGTAGGTGCTGTTATGGCATATGTGTAGTACCCCTTAAGGTTAGTTGTTCCCCCACCCCCAGTCGTCATACTGCTGTAGGTGCAGTTATGGCATATGTGTAGTACCTCTTAAGGTTAGTTGCTCCCCCACCCCCAGTCCTCATACTGCTGTAGGTGCAGTTGTGGCATTTGTGTAGTGGTTATATATTATAATGTTGACATGTTAAAATGTCGACTCTGAATTGTTCAACATGAAAATGTCGAACTCCAAAATTCCTGAATGGCCAAATCATCGATTTCTTTCCAATGGAAAGAAATTGGTTGGCCGTTCCCTTACAACTGCCATTTCCCTGACTGTAGTGCGGTCTCAGAGTTAGAATATTTAGTTAGGGTGTATGTGGGGGGAATAGCCCCCCACATTGGGGGGTGTGGGGGTGAAGCCCCCTACTTAAATATGTTTGTTTTTGTGTGGTGTTGATGTTTGGCCCACCGATTTCTTTCCGCTGGAAAGAAATCGGTGATTTGGCCATTCGGTAATCTTGGAGTTCGACATTTTCATGTTGAACAATTCAGAGTCTACATTTTAACATGTCAACATTATAATATAGACCCATGTGTAGTACCTCTTAAGGTTAGTGGCTCCCTCACCCCCAGTCGTCATACTGCTGTAGGTGCAGTTATGACATAAGTGTAGTACTCCTGATGGTTAGTGGGCACCCCCATTCTCATACTGCTGCAGGTGCCTTTATGATATATGTCTAGTACTCCGATGAAACATTTTTTTAATTTTATTTTTAATTTTAGTAGCTGAGCACTGTCTTTGCTGCAACATGGTGGGGCTGGTGGTGCTGGTATACATGTCTGAGCAATTTACTGAATCGCTTAGCATATAGCTGTCTTCCTGAAGACAGTTCCTGAAGAGAAATCTCATGGGTACTTGGAATCTGCCCCTCTCCATTTCATTAGCATTCAACATGGCCTTAGAACCAACCCTACACTGCGCTAAATGTCTTCATGCTAGGGCACTGTGCTGCACCATGTTATTATGTTCCTTTGCAAAGTATTGTGACAAACATGGTTATATCCAACTTGCTGCCACCAATTAACATGTGACAGATGGGTTATTCATTCTAATTGCCACATTAACTTTAACCTTTATGAATTCACCTGTATCTGTTTTTCTTATCTTTTGTTTTATATGTCTTTGTTAAAATTTCATCTGCAATGGAAAGTGGCTTGTGATAAAGCAGTATGCTAGAAACTGAGTTTCTTATTGTTTTGCTTACAGTCAAGGGTAGAGGATGGGTTTATGTACAGAAAATTCCAGATTTAGATGCACTCTGGCATACTTACTTTGATTGCTACTGACATTTCTGCTCACAGAAAGTTTAAATTGTTTGAAAACTCTGAGATTCTTTGCTTTCCGTCTCATGCTCATACTCACCCTACTTTCATTCCATCGTTGTCCTTACCTTCACATAGTAAAAAAAAAAATGTTTTCTATTAAAAGAAAAAACAGAAGTGTGAGGATAAAAGGTTGCTCGTGCCTGGGACACAAGATGGAAGCATAGCTACAAATCATTACTAATTCCTGCTTCCTTGTTGTTAGATAACTATAAAGAATAACTGTCAATCACAGTTATTTAATTTTATAAGATTTCTTTTCCTTTATGGGCATTTCAAATAGGTACAGATTTCACAACAATTTTCTAGGGGTAAGATTGACTGTGAGGTGGAAACCAGCAAGCAGAAACATTCATGCTTAGATTAATCATCCCTGAATTATCTCTTCTTCAAGGTAAGTTAAAATGTTTGCATTTCTTCATTCATATTCATATTCATAATTATGCGTTATTATTTTAGGAATCCAAAATAGTGAGTTTTATAATTTTAAGTTTTTTTTTTTACTTTATACAAAATGATCATTTTAAAAAACACAAAGTTGCAGCTGTTGCTGAAATGGATGTGTCCACTTCCTTTGTTCTTTGGAAAATATATATTCAGTCCATATATTTCTTGTTAATCACTGCATATTAATCAGATCAGACAATAGTAGTAGAAGTAGCGAACTTAAACTCGTCTTAAGTCAAAACAAAACAAAACAAAAAATAATAATAGAAAATATATAATTGTAAAGGATTACTAAGTATTAGAAAGTAATCCAAGTAAGGCAGGCAGTCTGTTTCCAGTCGAAAATGCTTTATTAAGTACACAGACAAGCGATCCAAGTAAAACAAAAATAGAGTAATAATTTCCTCACAAGCTTTCTAAATATATATATACTTTTTATCAGGCATGGGAGTGGTTTATTGTGCTGTAAAACAAAGTGTTATTGGTACACATGTTAAATTCACATCCCTTCCTCCACCAGTGTTAGAATCAACCAGATTATTAAGTAGATTTATAGTCTGTGATTTTATCCAAGACAATATACTACATGACTGGAAATATATCAACCTTAGTTCATTTGGCAATCAAAAAATATATATAAATATATACATATACATTTTGCATGTAAAAATCAATTTCTATTTTCATAACCTATTGTTAACAAAGATCTCTTTTGTCCTTCTAGACTTCTTCAGATCTGTGCATAAGAATCCTAAAACAATTTATAAAAATATATATAATTGTATAATTAGTATTGTTATTACTTAATAATCTGGTTAATTAAGAGGTACCACACCATTATAAATTTTATTTAAAGTACATAAGGATTATATATTATTATGACAGCTACTAAGTAGGGCAGGACCAGCTCGAATGTCACACTGATGGGGGAAGGGATGTGAATTTAACATGTGTACCAATAACACTTTGTTTTGCAGCACAATAAACCACACCCATGCCTGATAAAAAGTATATATATATATATATATATATATATATATATATATATATATATATTTAGAAAGCTTGTGAGGAAAATATTACTCTATTTTTGTTTTACTTGGATCACTTGTCTGTGTACCTAATAAAGGATTTTCAACTGGAAACAGACTGCCTGCCTTACTTGGATTACTTTCAAATACTTAGTAATGCTTTACAATTATATATTTTCTATTATTATTTTTTGTTTTGTTTTGTTTTGACTTAAGACGAGTTTAAGTTCGCTACTTCAACTACTGTTGTCTGATCTGATTAATATACAGTGATTAACAAGAAATATATGGACTGAAAATCTTCCACACAGAGTAGTTTCTTATACTGTTTTGTTTTTGGACCCACTACACTTTAGTGGGTTGTTTTGAGACTTTGGGGGATACCACTGAAATTACTTGTTTTTTGGAAAATATATATTCTAACTTCCATAAGTATTATGTCATAGCATCTAATGTTTTTCCAGAGTTGATGTCACTAATGTTAAATATCACCCTTACTCCTCAGTGGTATTAGCACTGGAAAAATAAATTTTGACTGATTTTGCATTTTTTTCCATTGTGGATACAAAAAATACATTCATTGAAACTATATATCTATATATCTTATATGATATGCTGATGACTCCATAGTAATCTCTACCTCGGGCTCCCTCTCAGACCTTCATGTCCTCACCCCAAACTCCTTTTACTCTATTGAAAAATGACTCTCCAATAACCAACTCATCCTAAATCCTAAAAAGACTAAGATTTTTCTATTTCACCAAAATCTCTCACACATCTGAAATCTACCTTCTTTATTTCATCCCTTAACAACACTGTCATTCATGCAGAAACTCACACCAAACTGCTTAGAGTCATTGTTGCTTTCGTGTTGGTACACGAATGAACAAGTCTTTGTGGATTCTGTTTAAGCAGCTTTATTCTATACAAACACAATACTGTAAAACTTATTTGACTATGCCTAAATAATTTATATACAAACTAACTGCTGTGATCATACATGCTCACACACTGGCTGCGTTTTCAAAATGGCACTAAGGATTGCACCCGTCTGGAATATGTACGTGCACGCACAGCCTGACATGTTTCCTTAAAGACACAGCGCACACACGCTATACTCTGATCTACATCCTCCCTCTTTGAGAAATAGATCATGCAATTTGTCATGAGATATTTATCATGCAGAAATCAGAAATAATCTAGAGACATGCATTATACAATAGTAAGTACACACTGTATATACAATCAAGTCCACGTTGCTGTGTATTTCACACTAGGCTTAGAAACTCATCCATATCATGTGACATAAAATTGAGAATCAGTTTAAGAAACTGGAACAGTCTCTGCAAAATGGTTGACCTGTGGAATGTTCGAATTGCTCTCTGGAACAGAATCAGACTTTTGAACACAAACTTGTCTGGAAACAATGTCTGACTCAGTCTTTGATTTAGAGTCTGCATCACAGATACAAAGTTGTGATTGCAATAGTAATGATTCTGGGATAGGAAAAAGATGTCTGTGATTCCTCCTACACTCTACACCCTTGGAGCTTAACCTATGAGATCTCAGCTTGGCACAGATGGCTGTTATCTGTCCTATTCGATCAAAACCTTTCATTGACTGGATTCGTACCATCTCTCCCTCCCTCAATGAAAGAAGAAATCTGCTTGATCTGTCATAACTAGATTTCTGGATATTACGCTTCTTCAACAATTAAGCCTCGATGGTTTTATTGTTCTTAGAGTTAGGCTTCAACAAACTTGATGAAATAGGTAACATATTTCTAGTTTGTCAGGAAAGTAGTGTTTGAGCAGGTGAGCCAAGAATATTGTCATGAGGTATGTTTCTGAGATTAAGTAAATTCAAGAATACGTCAGTATTGTGATGCTTTGACTTTTCAGGTAATAGCTTTGCACTCTGTATTGCACATTTAGCTAGACCATTGGATTGAGGATATTCAGGACTACTAGTAACATGTATGAAGTCCCATTCTCTTGTAAATTTCTGAAATAAATGGCTAGCAAATTGAGTACCATTGTCAGAATAAAGTTTGTGAGGACTACCATGAACTGAAACATGATGTTTAAGCTTAGTGATAACAGCTATTGAGGTTAAGTTTGGTAGCAGATCAATTTGAAACCAGTTTAAGTAAGAGTCTACCAAAACCAAATAGTGTTGATTATTCCATTCAAAGATATCAGTTGCAACAGTAGACCAAGGTAGTTCAGGTATTGGATTTAGCTAAAGTGGTTCCTTTTGCAAATATGCTCTGGTACTATTACATATCGAAGAAGAAAGAACGCTATCAATGTCTTTGGATAATGAAGGCGAAAATGCTAGTTCTCTAGCCTTTGTCTTAGTGGATAATAAACCTGGGTGGCCACGATGCAAAATCTGTATATATTCATGCTGTAATGAAGCAGGAAAAACAATTTTAGGACCTTTGAAAATGATACCATTTTCCATCAACAATTCATCTCTGTAGGGAAAATATAATTGCACCTCAGGTGATACACTAGATTGTTTTGATGCCCATCTGGCACTGATGTAGTGATTGAACTTTTGTGAAATTTGATTAGCCATAGTTTGATCTCTCAATTCATCAAGTCTAGTGGTGGAAAAATTATGCACTGACATTACATCAAAGTTAAAATTTTCAGCATCAAGCAGTTCTGTTGTGCTTTTAGGCGATCTGTATAAATTATCAGCCAAATAAAGCAATTTACCTTTAGTGTAGACCATTTTGAAATTGTACTTTTGCAATTTGAGCATCATTCTTTGTAATCTTGCTGGAGCAGAATGCATATGTTTCTTTAGAATAGTAACTAGAGGCTGATTATCAGTTTCAGTTTGAATAGGTTGACCATAATTATAATCATGAAGCTTGGAACATGCAAAAACTATTGCCAGAAGTTCTTTCTCAATTTGAGTATAATGCATCTCAGTTTGAGTAATGGTCCTAGATGCATAGGCTACTGGTCTCCCCTCTTGTAGAATAACTGTGGCAAGACCAAAATTAGAAGGATCACAGGGTAGGACAACTGGTTTATTCACATCATAGTACCTTAACGTGGAGGGGGGGGGGTCGCAATTTTCTGCTTAAGGACATCAAATGCCTTCTGATGATGTTGTAACCATGACCATTCAACATTCTTTCCTGTTAGCTCTCTTAACAGTGCTGTCAACTCACTGAAATCTGGTATAAACTCACCCGAATAGTTGACCATACTCAGAAAACGCTATAAACTCTACACATTATCTGGTGCTGACATCTCTAAAATAACTGTTTGTTTGGTTGGGTTGGGTTTTAAGCCTGTACTTGTAAACAAATGTCCTATGTAGGTTACTTTTGGAAGTCTGAATTTGCACTTCAGAGGACTGAGCTTCAAATTTACTTCACGTGCTCTATCTAGAACTTTCTTGAGGTTTCTGTCATACTCTACTTCACCATTTCTTCCAACTAGTAGATCGCCTACTATTACGGCACAAGGATAACTGGAAAAAAATTGTTCCACTGCACACTAAAAAACTTCACTTGCAGAATTTAGTCCAAATGGCATCCTTAGAAATCTGTATCTGCCAAATGGGGTACTAAAAGTAGTTAGAAATGAAGATTTGCAGTCGAACATCACTTACCAAAATGAATTCTTTGCATCCAAAACAGAAAATACAGTAGCATTTAGTATTAGATCTGTGACTTCCTCTACTGTGAGCATTGGATGATATGGCCTCTTTAATGCCTTGTTCAAATCTCTAGGGTCAATGCATATTCTGATTTCATCTGAGCCTTTTTTCTGAGTGGCTACTATGGATGACACCCATTCAGTTGGTTCAGTGACTGGACAAATTACACCGTTCTGCACCATCTTGTCCAACTTAGCTTGGATTTTATCTTGCATAGCTATCAGAACTCTTTTTGCTGGTCTTACCACTGGAGTGACTTTGAGGTCTAATTTCATAGAATACACAGCTGGAAGCTTGCCCAACTTGTCATCGAAAACATCAGCATACTCTGAGAAAATGCTTCTGCAAAACACGAACTTGGAACTGCACTTGCATGATGAACTTCTTTAGCTAAAGCGGATTCATTCTCAAGCTATCTTTGAGACCTTTTAGTTCACAAAAAAAAAACATTACTGCAAACACAAACTAAGTAAGAAAACAAAAAAAAAATGAGTGCCCCAAGCTTTGCTGTTTTCTTCATCAATTTATTCCAATAACAAGTAAAAACATACCATAAAACAAGGGTCCGTTGATCAGTGACACTACTTTTAAGTCCATGAATGTTCTTGTAAACACAAAACCACCAATAATTCAGAGTAGTCAGTGTTACTATTTCTTAAAAACACCAGAGCAGTTCTTTTAAAAGCAGATGAAAAATATCTGTAGTGCTGTTTAAGCCCAAAGTCCAAAGCAATTCTTGTAAAAGCAAAGTGTACGTAACCAAAAAGAGTTTTAAATCCTAGCGCTTTTGTCTCCCTGCTTCAGAGACTTTTTCAAAGATGTTTTTACTTGTTATTAGAATAAATTGATGAAGAGAGCTTAGCAAAGCTTGGGGCACTCATTTTTTTTTGTTTTCTTACTATCTTTGAGACCTTGCAAAGTTTGCACTGGTCATCAGACTACATGGAATAATAAGATGTAACAGTTTTCAGCCAAGTAACATGGAAGTATGACTGAACCTTCCATTTGAATTTCTTCACCTCTATATGCAACAAGTCTCATACTGCTGGTTACATTGAATAGTTCATTGGTTCTTACTTTTGCAAATCTGCTGATATAACACTGCACTTTGATTCAGTGTCTTCTTTGTGCTCTGTGGATTTCTCATTGATCCGAATTGTGAAAACACTTCACTCCTTGTTAATAGGTTTACTGCATCGACTCTTTCTCCCAGCACTGATACATCATCTACATAGAAAGCTAATTGTTTTGGCTCTACTTGATCAGCTTGTTTTCTTGTATGACCTTTCTTTACAACTGTATGAGGCTTTCTTGATTTGCAAAAGTTTTGAAAGTGGTTCCATTTTTTACACTTATGGCACTGCTGACCATATGCTAAACATTTCTCTCTTTGAGATTCATGATTTTCACCACAGTTTTGACAGTTAACAATAAAGCTAGACTTGGGTTTTGCTAACTCATGCTTGCATGGCACTGAGATGGCAGTGGAGCTTGCACTTATCCTGGAACTTTCTGGAATACTCGGCACCTTTTTTGGAATTCCTATGATTGCTCTTTGCTTAGGCTTGTTTTTGCTTGACACATGTTGCATACTGTCTGTCTTTGCTCTGGAGCTTACTGAAACCAACCATGCTTTTGTCATTTGTAAGCATGTTTGTGTGCCTTTCGATCACCTCGTGGATCTGACAAATCTCTATTGCCTTGCTTAATGTCAAATCACTGTCACGAAGCAAAATTTTCCTCAAAGCAGCAACTCATTTGCCCTGACTAATGTCTCACAGCGCCTCTGTGCTTACATCCAAGCATGCTATGAGATGTTTGTAATCTCATGATGTTACCCCCGAGTGTCTTCCACATGTGCAACTTATTTTCCTGGCTTTATTTCCATCCTTTCATGTGAAAACTAAGTTGAAAAAGTAACTAAACTTTGTCCGTTGCCTTCTCAACTTAGCTTTTACATCGCTGTAAGCATATTCTTGTATTTAATTATTTTGAGTAAATTGGCTTAGTGTGTACTGTGTTTTCCTGTACTGACATTAAGCCTATTCTGTCTGCATTTCCTGAAGCAAGTGGTGACAGCCAATCACAGTAGCGAAATCCAAGCCACCACTTGCATAATGATCCAACCCTCCTGGGGCTGTTTCCATTGTTTGTTACCAACAAACAGAGGATTCCAGCAGCAGATATTCCTTTTTGATTAACATTGGAAGCTTTAACTTGTATTGCTACTGGATCCCTCTGTTTCTTTTATCTCTTTGAGCCAGGTATCTGGTTTCCCCAGTGAAGTATTTCAGCCTACGGAACCGGCATTTAGAAAAGTGCAGCAGCTGCAGGTGGATTTGATCCTCTGCTACGATTTTCTTTTCCTGGCACAGAATATTTTTTGGTTAAAGAAGTAATAGGGCAGATTTGTATTTTAGGGTTATGCTGTGAAATGGATTGTTAAGTGGATTTCAGATCATTGGGACGATTGATTATTCTAGTTAACAAGTTTGTTGTTGCTGATTTTACAATTTTTTTAATGGATTAGAAACTTGAGCTGTAAACTAGATCAGCCCCTAAACTTGAAATGAAACCAGGGCTTAAAGCTGACATTTAACTGTTGAAGACCTCAATGCACGTTTGATAATGAAAGTGTTTAGTGAGTAGTTGCTGCAGTCTGCCGAATAATTTGGCCTTTTTGCCTTTGTGATGACCCTTGTAATTTTTATTGGTAGAGTTGAATTTTAGTTTAGGCTGTGTTAGGAAACTTGTAATAAGCACAACACTAAAATATAATATTTAACAGTGGCGGATTTAGGCATGGGCGCAAGACTTTCTAAAAGAGATCACTATTGAAATGTTGGCGCTCGAAATGCCAAGCGATGAGAAGTCGAAAAAAAATTCAAACTGCTGGAAAATTTACACACGCACATAGATGCACACTGAACTCAGTGTGCAGATTTGAGATGTTTCTTCCTATGACAGATTTGGGGTTAGTTATTACTGTCACCGGTGTATTAGTTTGACCTGGTGTTAACACAGACCCCTGTTTTACTTTTCCCTTAACACAAGAACTAATCAAAAGCTGTGTTTTGGCCCTTTGCCTCCACCCATAACAGCTGGGAAGTATACATGAAATTTAATTTGTGCATGTGACATGTATTTCAGACATCCCAAGTTTCAGAATTTTCTTCTGTCCTGCCTAAAACTGTGTTTTGTAACTGAATGGTAGACATTTCTGTTGATAAACAATTCTAAAAATAATATCTAAGGACTTTTTATTTTTCCAAAAACACAAAGTAGTCCCAATTCAAATTTTACTTCAGCTGTCAGCTTGAGATGGATACATCTTTTGAAAGTGTCCCTGATTTATGTAGTTGTTGTATCTCAGATTATTTTTATTTATTTGTTTACTTGTTTGGTTCTGTCCCCAATTCTTAGGTAAAGTTTTAGGAGCCATGATTTGGAAATAAATATATAGCAGTGATGCACGCCCAAATATCTGAGCAAGAAAATGATAACTGTTGCATTTAACACTTAAGAATGTTAAGTCTGTAGTATAGTGGCTTATCTCCTGATAGGTAAAACAACGAATTGTCACTTTTTACATGAGTTTGAGTTTGCAGAGTCTGTTCTTTCTTTTGTTTCTTTAAATAGGGCTTATAGTTATATGAAGCAGCAGAGGTTATGCATAGCCAGCTTTTTCTAGTCTATTCAGGTGTGTTCCCTTACCTCCACTCTTCTTCACTGATGGTTCTGTGTAACATAAGCAGTGAGTTAGAAGCCACAGTAGAAAATATTTCTGTATGTATATATGTATATATTAGCCTGGGGTAAGGCATTGAGCCTTCTAGATCATTTTCATGTAGCTTGTTTGCTTTGTGGCACTTTCTATATTGGAAAAATAACTAGAAGGCTAAATCTTAACACAGAAAATGTGGACAAAGCCAAAAATAATGGGTGTGGGTGAGTGGATGGTAAAGGCTGAAAATCAAGAACATATTTCAAATATTTTTCATATAAACTTAGAAAGCTGCTAGAATAACAGGTTTTACATTAGCATTCACCTTCAGAAGGATATGAAGCCTGAAATGCAAATATATGTCTTTATTTAGGTACTTCACTTCTCAATGATTTGCAAGAAAAATACATATTTTATGAGGAATGAGGTAAGGAGTTGGTGAAGATGCTGATAAAGAATAACTGTTTCAGGAGAATGCTGCCACGTACAACCAAATATGTCAGTAACCATCCTGTAACACATTGTTTTTTAATTCTGCTTTTATCAGGCATGTGTAGAGTTTAGATGACAGGAAGGGCTTAGTAATACAGAACTTGATCTCTTAGGTCCATTGCTGAATGGACACATGTAAAGAGAAAAGGCATAGATAGGTAAGGCAGACTGCTGACACTGAAGGAAGTCGTGAGACTGTAGTGGTATCAGCTGTCTAAGTGGGTAGCCAGCACAGGTATTGGACAAATCAGATGGCTTTGCATGCCACTGAAGTCCCATGCCTGTCCTGGGTTCATTAGTGGAGTGGCGGTCCTTACCTTGCGTTTTGTCTTTACATGTACCCATTCAGCAGTATGTTGGCTACACCAAGAATGTGTCTATATTTACAATGATATGTGTCTACATGGTAAAACAACTGGGTCTGAATGCTGTACACATGTACAGATATCAGTTTATTTAGGATTCAGGTTATGGAAATTATGATTGTTTTTCATATTTTAGTAAATAACTTTGCAAGGGAGCATCTGAATGTGCTACGTAATACCTCATTTTAAAGACAGTATTGATAGTTTTAACATGGTAAAAGAACTGTGCCTGTATGTTGTACACATGTACAGATATCAAAGTTTGTTTTGGATTTCGATTATGGAAATTATGATTTTTTTTCATATTTTGGTAAATAATTTTGCAAGGGAACATGTCAGTGTGCCAAGTAATACTTCATTTTGAAGACAGTGTTACTCTTTACAACATGGTAAAAGAACTGTGTCTGTGCACTGTACACATGTACAAATATCACAGTTTGTTTAGTCTTGTAGGATTATGAAAATTATACATTTCCAATACTTCTCATTATTATGCCCATATCTTTGCAAGGGAGCATGGTGATCACACAAATGATGCATCATTTTGAAGCTGACATTGAGACACATAACTTGTACACTGATATGTAGCCTCTGTCTGTTACATGTGATGAGATATGATGCTTTGTTTCTTTATCAGTTATGAGAAATATTATATGAATCATATTTCTGTAAATATTTCTGTAAAGGAGCATCACACAGTAATGGTTGAGGTATCATTTTAAAGCTGACATTCATATAAACAAATTACATACACATTGTATGGGTCTACATGGTACATTGACCAAGATATTGTGCTTTGCTTTTCCAAAACGGTAAAAAATATGCACAATATCAGCATTCCTTGCCAAATATTTAATAATGACTTGGATACGCACTATCAACATTTACACTGTTGGAAAGGTCAGTGTCTGCTGAACAACTTTCGGTTTTATATTTTTAGTCTAGCATTTGTTTTCTGTATGGTATTACAAAGGGATTTTCTGAAAATGAGCTCAGGCTGTACTGTTGTTCCTATGGAGGAATTAAGCAGGTGGCTTTTTCTGAGCTGCTCTGGAGTGAATGAGTCAGCTCATCTTTCAAGTCACCAAACCGACACATTTTGGCCTTGTTCCGCAAGTCAGTTATATAAGCTGCAAATGTTTCCCCTGCCTTCCGATTTCTTGTGTAAAATAAATGCCACTCTAATGTAATGTTCATTTGGGGGTTGCACATTTCTCTGAACTTATGCTTTAAACACTGTGGGTCTTCTCTAGATTCAGCTTGCACAACAATATGGCGGTCTGCACTTTCACCTTCATACACTGCTGATGCACATACAAATGATTGCTCTCTTTCTATAGTCAGATCCTGCTAGATTCAACAAAATAAATGCCCTTATGCATACATCTCTATTTGCATAAGCTGTTTGTATAAAAATATCATACTCCTGTTCAAATATTCTCCAGTTCTATGCAATATTCTGGTCAAACACAAGTGGTTGTGGTTTTCTAAATCCATCTGCCATATTAACACATTCCAGCGAAGAGTCTTGCAAATATGTACAAATACACACACACACACACACACACACACACACACACACACACACACACACACACACACATGTGTATATACGGGTCTACTTTCATAGACCGAAGCGCCACGTCACCGACACCCGGAAGACCGAGACGGAACGACCGAACAGGTAGGTTACCGAAAACGCGATATCCCGACAGCTGAGAGACCGACAATGGCAGCGTGTGAGCGCGATACGGTAAGTGTGTGAAAATGAAAGATTTAGGATTGGGGAGCGGACAGGTAAGTGTACGATAGTGAAGGATTTTAGGTTAGGGTGTGGAAAAGGTGAGTGTGCGGTGGTGTCGGACTAAGGGTTCCGGTGAGGTAAGTGTGTGGAAGTGACGTAGAGCAGTGTAGGGAAGTGTTAAGTGTGTCAGGGTTAGAATGCGGGTGGAGTGAGTGTGCGATAGTGACGGGCTGAATGTTTTAGGGTGGGTTAAGTGAGTTAGGGTTAGGGTGCAGGTAGGGTAAGTGTGATAGTGACGGTGTTGAGGTTTAGGGGTGTGTTAAGTGAGTTAGGGTTAGGGTGCGGGTTGGGTAAGTGTGCGGTAGTGTCGGACGTTAGGGTTAGGGTTTAGGTTAAGGTTAGTGGATATGTTGTGTGTAATGTGTAGTTGATGTTTTTTGTGTCGGTGTTGTGGTGTTCGGTATTATGAGTTGTTGGTGTGGTGTGTTTTCGGTTGTCTGGGGTCGGTAACTTGTGTGTCGGCGATTCGTACATTCGGTCTATGAAAGTAGACCCGTATATACATATATATACATGCATAAGTAATTGGCATGAACATTCAATTGGGTTTACCCTCTTCTGTGCAACTGCACTTTCTTTCTGTGCACTTATTGGTATTGTGCAAATAACCATGTAGTGCTTTCAGTTGACTGAACTTTGCAAAATAAACCTCTTGGGCTTCTCAATGCTTTATTGCACTTTATGAAATACCTTTGCAAATTTCTTAATGCTTCACTGTGCTTTATGAAATAGCTTTTTAAGTTTCCCAATGCTTTACTGGACTTTGTGAAATATTTATTTTATTTATTTATTTATTTATTGCCGTTGGTTTACCAGGATAGTCCATTGGGCCATAAAGAACCCGTTTTCAATGGAGTCCTGGGGAGAAAAGCTCCATAACAGAAGGTATTTACAACATTTAACAGTTACAATATTAGTACAGAGAGTTATTAATATTGTGTAAACAAACAAATGTAGAACTCATTTGTATGTGAAGAGCATTAACCAAACTTCTTAATGCTTCACTGTGCTTTATGAAATAACTTTTTAACTTTCTCAATGCTTTATTGTAGTTTGAGAAATAGCTTTTTAACTTATTTACTGCTTTATGGAGCTTAACGGAATATTTTCTAGGACTATGCAATGCTTTATGAATTTCGATAACTTTCTTGGACTTTGCAATACTTTTATGAATTTCGATAAGTAAAGGCAACAAAGCTGAATCATCGGCTATCGGAATTGGTAAAGGCAAAAATGCAAAAGTCATCGGCCTTCTGAATTGGTAAAGGCAAAAATGCTAAAGTAGTTCCTTGGAAATGTATTGACTGATGCAGGCATGAAACAGTCATGCATTATCACTTATTTAAGTCGTAGCTGTAAGACGCATTCAAGAACTTTGCAATGCAACTGAGCAGTTCATGAGTACAGAAATACTCTTGTAATCTTTTATAAAAAACACCTTTCTTTAATACAAGGAACTCATTAAGCAATTGCACAATGTGAATAGTCTGCTTTTGGTTGACCAAATTCAATGCCTTTTGAGATATATGCACTTTGTAAATAACTAGTTTTAATACATGCACTTTGTAAATGACTAGATGCAATACACTGAAATGTTCCCAAAATGGCAGCACCTTGCCAGGCAACTCTTTACAGTACAAGAAGCACTCTGGAATGGCAGCTCTGCGAACAGTCACACCCAGCACAAGAACTTTTCTTCAAACAACCATGCTTCAATTGAAGTACACAAGATTGTTGCACTTTACACACAGTGAACTCTTTAAAATACATGCTCTATAATAAGCATACACTGTAAGCACCTTTACACACTCTTAGATACTTTGAATGACTTTAATTACCTTTTTGATACCAAACGAAGTCGTAGTTATTCCCAAACACAGCACTTTGCCCAAGTCACCTTGCTTTAATTTTATTTTTTCCTACTGTGCCCCTTTTCTTTCTCATATATTTATTATTCTTTGTGCTCGTTTAAACCCTTTTTCTTTTTTATGCCCAGAGTACTTTCTTTGTGCTCATTTTACTTTAAACATGCCCAGTTATGCCTTAAACACACTCTTTCTACCTTAAACATGCTTGTTTTGTACTTTAATATGCTTGTTTTATCTTTAAACACATTCATTTCATCAAACAGTTTTATCTTAAACATTTTCTTTAAACAAACATTTTGTGCTTTCCACTTACCTGATAATGTGGTTTATGCCCTTGTAATGCCTTTTCTTGCTTCCTTTGCATTGAGTAAATAATTTGTGTTGCTTTACATTACCTTTAATTTCTTCTGGTTATGTTCGCACTGTTTTTTCTTGGTTTTACCTTCGCTGTCACCTTTACATCTCATCACTCCAAATGTTTTGTTCTTTTACATCCTGGTTCTGACACCATATCGCTTTTGTGTTGGTACACAAATAAACGAGTCTTTGTGAGTTCTGTTTAAGTAGCTTTATTCTATAAAAACATATTACTGTAAAGCTTATTTCACTATGACTAAGTAACTTATATACAAACTAACTGCTGTGATCATACATGCCTACACACTGGCTGCTTCTTCAAAATGGCACTAGGGATTGCACCTGTCTGGAATTTATATGTGCACGCACAGCCTCGCATGCTTCTTAAAGACACAGCACACACATGCTACACTCTGATATACTCAAACTCGACCTCCATGTCCATCATTGTATAAAGAAAACTGGGGCTACTATACAGAAATAACAAATTTCTCACAAAAGACTCTAGACTTACTCTCACCCATGCCTTCCTTCTTCCTAGTCTTTTTTACAATTCACAAATACTAACTAACCTACAAGCCTCTCTCCTAAGCAAACTCAAATCCACCTATAACAAAGTAGCAACATTTGCTGCTAAGCACACCTCAAAGACACACCACTGCCAACCCGTCAAACTCTTAAACTGGCTAGAGTTCCACCACCAACTTCTTTCCTCCCAACTCACTATCATTCATTCCATCCTAAACATCCTAGCCTGTTCTTCCTTCACGCCACTTATTGCACTCTATACTCCTTCCAGAACCCTCAGAATATCAGACCCACAACTATTGGAACTCTACCACCACAAAAAACTTAGGTAAAACTCTTAATAGCTACACACATGTCTTAGCTTAGTACAAACTCCCTTTGCACATCAGGAACATAGCCCATACTCATGAATCCAAAAAAGTACTAAAGCAGCATCCGCTTAAGACCTGGACCTGCTACTGTAGTAAGTCTAGTGCAAACCACCCTTCCTAATCTACTTCTCACTCCCAACCTACCTGTCCTCTACCTCCACTCCACTATTACCTACTAAAACCTCCTTTTTTCTTTCATTTTCTCATAGCTTTTAAGTTAACTATTACTTAACTTCCACAACTAATCTGCACAATGCTGAATCGTGTCCTACCAGCCATGTCAAAATGAATCTACCTACACATTTACCACACTTTTGTACCTTACATCTAACTTGACTGTATGCATTTAAACCTAACTGCATTTTTTCCTCTATGCTTGAGAGCAATATTGCATTTAACTTTAATTGTATTATTTTGCATTTTTGTATTTTTTATCTATGCTCATGAGCAATTATCATTTTCTGTGGATTTCAATTTTATAACCCTTCTTTAACACTTAACTTGACACACATTGTATATTTTCTATTCAATACCATTAATTGTAACAATGTTTGTTTTTTCTGTGGAGCTTTTCTCCCCGGGACTCCACTGAAAAAGAGCACTAGCTCAGTTGGACTATCCCGGTTAACAAATGTCAAATAAATAACTAAATAAATAAATAATTCCTAATCAGCACTTCCTGCAGCATAGTACAAAAGTTGTCACACAAGCATGACAAACCACTTTAAACAGTGAAATGTTTGAACAAGTAGGCACATGCTGAAATCAGTATCAATACAGCAGAAATATGTTCATTTGACAAAATCACGGTTAATAGAATGATAACTTTCAAGTTTTACAGGAAAATACATGAAGCATTCAAAATACTCTGAAATGATTTGTCAGATACATTCAAATTTAAATTATCTAGAAAAGATGCATAAAAGAAACAGCACGAGAGTTAATGGTAGAAAACAATACTTAGAAAATAAAGGCTCCATATATTTTACTTCAGACATACATACATACATTTAAACTGTTCTGATTTTCGCTGGGTGTCCAGATTTTTGCCTCATATTTTCAGTCTATTTTTCATAACATTTATGGTTTTATGGAAGTTCACTAAGGATTGAAGTCACTATGGCATACTTTTGAGTTTCAGACTTCGTATCCTTCAGAAAATGCATGCTAACACAAATGATGTTACTGCCAATATGGGGAAACAATGGCCCAGACATATGGGGATACAGTCACTATTGCTCTTATTGTTTTAGCAGACATTTTCTGACTTATGTAATGTTTGACACTGTAATGTATTGTGTCATTACCTACTGACAGATATCCTTGGAGCATCACAGTTAGTTACCAGAGAAATTCAAGATGGATGATGCACAGATCAATATTATGAGGCAAAGGCCAGATATTCTTGCACAATCTGGCCAGTTGGGAGGTGTGGGTACAGCCGATTGACTGCTGAAGCTGTATAAAAGATTGAGCACCTTGGTGATATACTGGCTGGGGATCTCCTGGTTGTACAGTATTCTTCTTACCTGACAGGTCATATCCTGGTGTGGCCATACCTCTCAACTGTACAGATTCTCACAGATTATGCAGATTCATGCCTCATATATCTGGTCAGTTTCCCTTAACATTGTGGTTTTCTAGCAAGTTTGTTGCAAATCACTCAGGGTTGCAGTCAGGGAATAATGACTGTTCATTAGAGTTTCAGATTTCATACCCTTCATGACATCCATGCTACTACACACCCCCTCTGTTGTTCTATCACCTTTCTAACATTATGAGAGCATTATTTCAAAAGTGTCCCTATATTTGGGCTTTTATCCCACCATTATGTAGAGCTTTGTCCAGATTTCTTGCTCTACAAGGTTAAGAGGTATGCTACTAGCATTTTAGCGGTGTTGCCTTTCATGTACATTTTGTTGACTGTGTTATGTTGGTAGTATGGACCCCATCACATTCCCTACAATGGCACTATGGGTGAGGCATGGGCCTTTACCAGAGGCCTATAGGCCATGTGAGACTGATGCAGGCCATCTGTAGCAAGACAGTGTGTTCAGTCACTCATATGTACACAGGCTGCCAGGCAGTGGATTCCCCTGGGGTGACAATGGTAAGTGAGTCAGGTGTTACTGACAATCACTTTCTGTTCGTATTGATCCATCACTCTGGGTGACATCAGGATGCTGCTTACGGCTAGGGACATACTTGCATGGGACACATATTCAGCACGCTGCATCATGTTTGTCTTTCTATGGTCCATGAGGTACTACTGACATCATTCACACCACCATGGACCAGGCTAGTGTGATACCTGTACCTGTTGTGGGGTGACTTGAGTGCATGTGTGATATGGCAGTTTATGGCACCTGCCAAAAAAATCATCGTGACTTTCTCCTTATCCTGCCTGGTGTGTCTCACATCTGTGTGTCTCACAGTAGTGTCTTCTATGAGTAATATGGTGTGTGTATGGTAAGGCCTTAGTGTTTGCTGAACCCTGGTGTGTGGTGTATGCATGGTCTGTGGTGTGTAGATTTGGGAAGTTCTCATGTATTTTTATCTCTGAGGTGTCCTTTACTTGGGGTTTGATTTGTTGTGGACCTCCACTTATGTGGGTGTGTGTTGTGTATTTGCAGGTGATGCTTACTGACTCCATACACTGCAGGGCATCTATGTTACTGCAAAATGTGCTCTGGTGTGCAAATTCTCCATTTGTCTGGCCAGTGGTTTCCCTCCCCCTTCTATGTCTCTTTATCCTTCTGTAGTCTGGTCATAGGCTTTGCCCACAGTAGCTGCTGTTATGTATTTGTAATTCTGGTGTGAGCATGGTAAATGCCATAGCATCACACACAAGGTTATGGACTTCACACCTCTGAGTGTACCTATTTGGAAGGTTGTCCATCACTGCACCACTACATCTGCTGGGGTCCTCAGACAGTTTGTGTTACTATGTTATTATGCAGCTACATGTTGGCCTAGCTGCCAAACTGTCACTGAGTCTGATAACTGGACAGGCCCACATATGATAGTCAGACGAAGGCCAACACATGGGGACAGAGTGTTGATACTGTTCTACCATACATAGGCAGTTTGGGGACCAGTTTGTTACTTGCTTTCTGTTATAGGTGTGACATCTACTTCTCCACTGCCTGACATTGATGTTTTGACATGACCTTTTCTTGATTTGCAAATACTTTGCAGGCAAATGCAATGTTAGGACAAGCAGAACGATATACAATGCATACTTGTGCTCCTTCTGTGACAACCTGTCATTCCAGGGGTATGGCTGTTGCTGACACAGTGAGGTGGCAGCCTTTTGTGATCTGCCAGTACACTGACCTTCAGTACCTGCTGTGCTACTAGGCACCATACCTCTCTACGTATGAGAGCCAGGCATCTGGACAAAGTGGTGACAGAGGCCTAAATATAGGGAACATTTTAACTATTGGCCTTACAAACCTGTAAGGGTTATACACTAACAGATGTTGCATTAGCATGCATTTTCTACAGAGTGTAAGGTCTGAGACACTACAATCCGTCATTATTTTCTGACTTTAGACAGACATTCGTGGTTTGCCAATGATTTGCCACACAACCACTATTTCATGATACACACACCACAAATATGATGAAAACCTCTGTACATTCTGAAAAAGGTCTGTACAGTTGTGAGGTATGGTAGGCACTGTGTGTAGGTTACTCTGACTTGTGTACTGTTCATATGTGTGGCCCCCTGTCCATGACCTGTCCAGCTTACCAGCAGTAATGGATAATGACATCTGGACAGTGTGTACAACTCCCACCATAGGTGTAGCTGACATGTGAAATAGTTGGCACTGCAATTCTTGGAACATGACCCTTGTCTACCACAGTACTGTATCTAGGCCACTAAGACCCACAGCAAGTACTGGCCACATCCTGACAGTATTTCTCATTCATATACATAGATCATTGACCCCTGCATATTGTGGACATGCAACAAGTTATCCTGTTGATTGAGACAGCCCTGGCAATGTGTGCTCTGCTGATATTACCCTACAAATCTACATGTTACTGCATTTCTATGCGAATATGGGTGTGGAGGGGGACACAACTGTCAACGGTACATATTTGCACATACTGTGCTGATATTGGCTTTACATTTTGGTTCCACTTAGCATAGTATTGTGTCCTGTCTTGGAGAATAGAGGCATATCTCTAGAGACCACAGATTAGATTGTAATGGCATACAATTGAGTTTCAGACTTCTTATCCTTCAGAGTCTTACTGCAACTGGAAGGCCTGCTGTGATATCACTGTGTAAGTCTGTAGAGGGGGGATTCCATCATTGTCACCATCTGTGGGCCTTTGCCAGACATTCCTTTATGGTTTTCTATGTCTGACTTGCTGGGTGAGTCTAAGGGGTGAGTATGGGATCCCCACATTGACATCCATGCATGTGGTTTATGACCTCCCCTTAGTTGGACCCCCGCATATACTGCAGTGGGATTTGTCACCTTGGATAATACTGCATAATGTGGGGAAGCCAGTATTGGGCAGACATTTCCTGGTGTCCCACATAGTTGTCAGATGTCTGCTGTTACCCCAGTAGGCCACCCCATTCCCTTGCATGCAGTGTTACCATAGATGTGCTACCAGAACATACTACTTCATTCATTTATTGTTTAGAAGACTGACTTACCTTGTGCCTGTGGCAGTTGTGGGAATGGTGGGTGAGGGCTGACTCTGTTGGATGCACACAGTACACTGCCTATACAGGGTAAGCTGCAGGTAGTGTGATGTGTGTGGCATCCATTTTACTGTGTGTGTGAGTCGGAGAGAGGTGTCAGTCCCTGGGTCCCTACAGTGTCAGTGTGTGTGCTATGCGTTGCCTCTTTGCCAAGGCGTGGGCATACTGGGCATGCCTCTGTCTGCCTACGGTAGCAGGCTCAGGGGCTTCCTCCTCTGAGTCCTTCTGTGCCTGTGGGGACCTTGGCAATGGTGGGGGGCTGTGTGGCCCTTCCCTGTGCTATTCCTGCTGCAGCTGTTTCTGCAGGATCATATTGTGTAGCATAGCACATACCATGAACATGTGTGCACATGTGGCTGGAGAGTACTGCAAGGCTCCACCTGATATGTAAAGGCAGTGGAACTGTGACTTGAGCATCCAAAACACACGCTCTGTAATGATCCGGGTTTGTGCGTATGCCTTATTATGATGTTCTTGAGTGGGTGGGTGTGTGTGCATTTCTAATGGGTGTCATCATCCACGGTTCAAGTGCATAGCCAGCATCCCCCACCAGATAGCCATATGGGATGTCCCCACTGGCAAATTTCAGCTGTAACGAATGTCAGATGTGGGAGTTGTGATAGCTTCCAGGGCTGCCAGCACACACATTCATGATAATGCCCTGGGCATTGCACATGATCTGGCAGTTGATGGAAGGGAATCTCTTGCGGTTTATGCAAACCCTACCCTGTTCACTGGGTGGTGCTTTGATGTTGATGTGCATGCAGTCTATTGCACCCAGTACCTCCGGGTATTCTGCTATATGGTGGAAGAGATGCATATTGCTGGTCCTCTCCTCACGGGTGTTAGGGAAGTAAATATGCTCACTGGCATGTGGTTGCATGGCATCCAGGAACTGGTGGAGTACCCTGAATGCAGATGCCTGTGAGACCCCCATCATGTCCCCAGTAGGGCTTTGGAAAGTACCTGTAACTAGTATTCTTAAGGCTACACATACCTTGGTATGCACTGGGATAGGTTCCCCTCTGTTGGCTCTGGGTCTGAGTTGAGGCCGGCACAGCTCAATTATTTGCTGAAGTATGTCTCTGTCCACCATGTAGCATTCTATTATCTCCAGATCATGTAGCCCCTGGTAAGTTACCCTGGGTCTGAACACTCTTCTCCTCCTCCTCAGTCTGGGGCAGTAGTTGTCAGCATTATCCTTCTCACTACCCTCAGCCTCTATCACATACTGACAGATCAAAGCAACAGCAGCCCCTAACATTTTTTTGGTTAAAATTCCCCCACATGTATACACCAGTGGTGCAAGGCTTGTGGGAAAACCAGACTGAAAGGTGTTTGCACAGTTTATATTGTTGTGCTGCAGATGCTGCCTTTATGACTGGCTGACTATGACACATTCTGCCTGCTTGCTATTTTATTAGTACTTGATTGCTTTTATTCTGCTATTTGACTTTTTTTCCCTTCCCATTTCCACCCCTTTTAAGCCCTGAGGCACGCAGTGCAAACCCAGTACCCAAATGTAAACAGTCCTGCTATTTCTGGGTTTTCTTTGTTTTGTTTTAGACCTGGTACATGCTGTGCAAACCAGTTTAGCTAATGTAAACACTTTGCAGTAGAAATAGCCCTCCCCTGAACATGAACACGTATTCATTTCATTGAATGAGTCAATACAGCCTGAGGCACACCCTCTTGCTTAGCTGTGCTCAACTGGGAGCCATGGAGCTCCAGTGTGCTTACACCAAGCATGACACACCCCCTTTTCATGTCAGCTGCTTCTCCTGCTTACACCACTGCCTTACAGTTCCTACACGGTTAGGTGTAGCCAGAGAATGGTCTCCCCTTTAGTGATTCAGTAAAATTTGCTCATTTGCATACCTCACTGCCTTAGTCCCAGGTTACATAACTACACCACATCCTTCCTCCTTAGCAATGAGTATTACCTGTTATTGTTTTGATTCTGCATGCCACAGACTATAATGGCAAAATGCAGATTTCACTTAAAATTGCCTTTTCACATTTTTTTTATTTTCTGCATGATCCTGTTTGCACTCTGCTGCCCTATGCTTAAACGGCTGTGATCAGCCAAAAAAAAAACTTTTGTTTTTAGAATTTTGCAACACTTTTCCATGCCAATGGCCCTATATTTGTATAATACATGCTTTACTTTGAGCTATCATGCCTCTGTTTTGATTTTTGCAGAAATGTATTTCTGCCACTCACACTATTCCCGCATGGATGTCTGCCTGCTTGCTGAATTGCTAATACACCTCATTTGCATGGTTTTCACCAGCAAATGAGGTAATTAGCATTACTCAGTTGTGTCCGTGTGGGAATAGTACTGGCAGGTCTGTATACATTCCCAGGCTTGTTTACTGGATAGCTTGGTACACTCCGTGTAAACTTTCTTGAATCCCGGGGTCAGACTTTGTATCCTTCAGAAATGCATGTTAACACAAATTATGTTACTCTAGCAATGTTTTAAGTTTATAAGAGGAGTATTTAAAATGTGTCCCTATTTTTGGGCCTTTGGTCCCCTTTTATTTTATAGGCTTTGTCCAGATTTCCTGATTTAAGAGTTTGAGAGGTATGCAGACATGCTTGTCTGAAAGTTCAGTTTGGAACTATCCTCTCCACTGAACTTTGAGAGAGGATATATCACCTTAAAACCTCCACACGTCAGATTAGTTAAACCAAAGTACTTAATTTTACACTATTAGACTTTAATGAAAGACAACTCATATTTTCTGCTGCTAGAAAACTTAAACAAACAACTTTTCAGAGCTTCTCTTTCAGAATTCTGCCTGATTGCTCCAAAAGTATACTAGGACAAATGAAGTCATTTAATTTTATTTGAAAAACACAATACAGCAAGCTTATATGCACGTGTTTAGATTTTAAGCTGTAAAGTTCAAGCAAAGACATTGGCTTTTACCTTCCTGAAGCTGCATTCAAGTTTTTTAAAAGTAATACTAAAACTACCACAAAATCCAAAATTATAACAATACTCAAGTGATGCTATTTTATGTAAATAAAATGGTGCAAAATATAAGCAGGATTGCTATGCATCTAAATAAATCCATAGTAATAGGATTCTTTTTCCCCATTTCAACCCAGAAAAAGAGAGGTTTCTTCAAGGAAGATTCAGTTTAGTTAGGCATTTATTGTTTCTCATGACAATTTTTATCATACTAAGATGAATGAAACAGAAATTATTATGAACATGACTTCAGTTCCTGCAAGGTAATAAAGAAAAACGGAGCTTCAGCTCCATCATCAAAACCATTCTCTTCTTTATGGGTGTACCTAAAATTATTCTTATGACATCAGTGCAGTATGGAAATAAATAAATCAGGGGCAACCTTTGCATAGATAAATGAGCATGCACAAATGGTATATTTGTGGACAGAGCTCATCCAAATAAAGAAGGCTAAGAACAATGATGGTTGAAATTAGTAATAATATCAGTTTACACTGATTCTGAACCACATTCACAATTATTTAAAGATGGACAAAATGTGGAGTGTTTGTCTAGTGAAAATGGCAGGTAAACTACTTACGGGTGAGCTGCAGGAATATGTAAGTTGCATAATGTTTATATTCAATAGATTCAAGTTGGATGGTTCATTATTTAAAGTTTCATATTAACATTATAGTATGGGACACAAGGAAGTGAGTTCTGGTCTTGCAACTGTAACAATGGGAAAAGTACACTAATATAACATATTCTGCAAGTTCACTGAATATATGCTGATGAGGCCTGAAATTCCTGGATTAGTAGAACTTTAAACATGTGACAATACATGCAATATATTAGTTGACATGCACTTACAGTAATAAATTGAGACTTGTACAAATTCATTCTAATTCTACTCTTGAAATCTGTTAACATGAAGGATTGTGTACAGGTCTGTACTAACACATATGAAAAAAGAAGGGAAAAGTGATTGCTAAACATTGCTCAAGATTTGAAAAAAGGGAGGTAAATGAAATATAAAGACAAGATATATACATATGGAACCATTAAAACATAGAGAGGGTAGCTGATGCATTCTTCAGTTGACTCATTTTACTACCTTTGGTTTTTCAAATTATTCATGAACTTGCATTCTTTATTGAATGAATAAATAATAACAAGACTCTAAGGCACCTGTATATTGCATATTTTGTGGTGGTTTTGAGAGAAGATAGTTTTAAAATTGGGAATTGACTTCACTATAAGAAGAGGAAAAGAAACTGTGAGGTCTTATCTGATACCTGATTTTTACGAAGGTATATATTATTAGAAATTCCATATCTGTAACACTACTTCTCACTTGATATAGTAGTGACAGAATACAAACAAAGAGCAATTTGTGCATTCTCATTCATCTAGGTAATCATTCTAATCATTAAATGCATTCAAAAAGAATTTACTGCTAAAAAGGCTCGGGGTTGTGAAGTTATCTCAAAAACCTGACAGATTAATTATCTTACCTATGTTTTTAAGATTTGATATAATCTATTTAGCATTTATGGTAGCTGTTTAATTAAATTTATAATGCCTAGAATGGTACTGTGTGTTTAATATTGAGGTATAACTGTGAACAATCACTTATGATCTACTCTATTTTAATGCTCTACATCAAGAGTAGCAAAGGAGCTCTTTACTGAAGTTTAGAGTATTCTACAAATACGATAATGAGCTCTATTACATTAAATTTCTATGTATAGTACTGTTTGGAGCAGTATTTATATATGTATTGAAATACTACATGTTTAGAACAATACAATTTGAACTCTTCAACCAATGCATCAGAGAAAAAGTGGTTTGTGGATTTACAATGGCTCACTAGATTGATTGTTGATACTATTATAGTTAAGTCTTGCAATGTTGGTCATAGTATATTATATAAGATAATTACTAAATGAATGAGTCACTTCACAGAAACTCATGAAAGTTGAAAGGTAACTGGTGTAGTAAATATCTCTTGAAATTTTTACCTACATTTTATGAATATTTGATTTTGATTGAAATATATATTTGATTTGCTATGCATAAAGTAAATTTGTTCCAGTTATCACCTACATTTTGTATTAAGTTAATTTTATAATAAATGCATACTTATCTGCATGGATCAAACTAGAAGTATATGATGGAGTCGATTATTTATTATCTCCAGAATAACATATAATGGAGCCTCTAATTTCTCACTGTTATTTGATTTATTGTTAGTAATGAGGGTTAATCCGACTGAACATTTTAGTTCTTTCAGATTAGGAATGATATTCATTCCATGTTTGTTAAAAGATAATTTTAAATATTTGTCTATACATGTGTATAAAATTAACTATTGTACTCGTGTTAGTCTTACCTTTTGGCCTCTTCTAGTATATATATTATACAACTCAAAAGGAAATAAGAAGGTTTACTACATTATTAATATATGTATGGAAGATATGCAGCATATAAGTAACAACATAACTTGCTATTGTTTCCTATCAGAACTCTTCAATAAATAAATTAATTGGATGAGTATAGAACTTCTCTCACTAAATGTGAATGGTTTAAATATTCCAAGGAAAAGATCTAGCCTACTTAAATATCTAAAAGTAAACAAAGCACAATTAATATTTCTACAAGAAACTCACTTTAAAGCTAATGATAATTTCATTTGGAATCCAAATGATTTCTTAAAGCTCTCTAGCTTTTCATACAGTAAAAAACCCCCAAAAAACAGGGGAGTATTAACATTGTGGAGGAAAAGTGTTACTAATCCTCAAGTAATATATAATTATAAAGATAAAGATGGCCTTTTATCAACAATAATAATAAGATATAGTAATAGAATTTGGACATTGGTGAATCTTTATTGGTTTCCAGATATAAGAGTAGGAACAATTAAGAAGCACATAGAACTTGTTAATAAGACTTCAAAAGGTAATAGTAGGAGGGGATTTTAATTGTATCTTAGATAGTCAGGAGACTACAAGTAGATGGCCATTTTGTTTAACATCTACAGGAAGAACTCTTAAGAAATGGTTAGACAGCATGCAGTTATTAGATTCCTTTAGTCTTAAAAATGAAAGTTCATTACAATTTTCTCATAGTGATTATAGATTCAATACCCAAACAAGAATTGATAAATTATATGTATCCCAAGATTTAAAAATGGAAATATCACTTTCTTTCATAATTCCCTGCCCCATATCTGATCACAATTCACTTACTCTTAGAATTCAAATGAACTTTAAGAAACTAACACTTACTAAAATAATTCCTGCATATTTTACTAAATTAAATGAGTTGAAGACTTGGTTAGATTTGGAAATAAAATATAATTTAGATGCGAATAGTACTGATGACATAAATGTAGTTATTTTATGGGATTCACTAAAAGCATATCTTTACGGTAAAATCATTCCCTGGTTTAACAATAAAGTAAAAGAATGGGAGTCTGAATTAGTTAATATTCAAAAACGCATTATAGAAATTAACCTCAAGGATGTGGAGAACCTGGTTGAAAAAAAAAAGAAATTGGAGAATTGAATAAAAAATACAATGACATTATAATGCATAAAAGCAATCTGGCATTGGAAAAATTAAAATTAAATTCATATGCTGTTTCACCAAAATATATGCATAGCCTAGCAATGAGATTAAAAAGGCATTCCAATACAAACAATATTACAAATATAATTCATGAAGGGGAAAACAAGAAAAATGTATCAGATATAGGTGATATATTAGATGCCTTCAAATTCCATTTCACAAAGCATTATAATATTAATGATTCTCCTCATAACAAAATAGATATAGGATTAGATTATACAAATTTAAATAAAATACCACAGAGTTTAAACATAAACATTCAGAAACAAATAACATTTAAAGAAATTAAAGAGAAAATTAAGGAAGACAAAAATAACAAAGCTCCAGGCTTAGACTGAATCATTATAGAAATTTATAAATGATTTCCATCATCAGTCATAACAGTACTTCAGAGGGCATTAAATGTATGTATCTACAAGGCATTATTCCACATTCATGGAGATGCACATTGATTACACCTATTTTAAAAGAAAATAAAAATCCCAACTTGTGTAGTTCATACAAGCCTATTTCACTTCTAAATAATGATTATAAAATTTTTATGTCTATTCTGATTAACAGGATTAAAAAATCTCTAACTCAAGTCCTTAATGAGGATCAAATGGGGTTTATTCACAATAGACACACTCAAGACAACATACAAAGAATATTAACCATTATAGATCTCTTAAATAGAGACAAAGCTGAAGCTTTAATAGTAACATTAGACATTGAAAAGGCATTTGACTCACTAAATTGGGATTATCTTTTCAAAATACTACAAATTAATACTTTCCCCTCAAGATTCATTAATTTAATAAAAACATTTATAAGGATAATCTAGCTTATGTAAAATTAGGCCCTTTCACATCAGATGTGATTAAAATTACTAAGGGTACCAGACAAGGATGCCCTATGTCACCACTGTTGCTTGCATTAGCAATTGAACTTTTTTTCTTCCACTATTCGTCTTAACCGTAAAATTAAAGGTATTGAAATTAATAATCAAATTCATTCCAAAATTATGCTCTTTGCTGATGATATTCTACTCACTTTATTAAATTCAGAAGAGCCACTATGTGAACTAAATTTATTAGCTGAAAAATGTTATCACATCTCAGGTTTAAAGATTAATGCTTCCAAATCGAAACACATTATTAAATAATAAAAATAATTCAATTTCTAACATAAATACAACTGTTGGGAAACAGGTTTCTTCTCTAGATTACTTAGGAATTGTTTTATGTGAAATGTTAGAATTAACTCTATCTACAAATCATAATAATATTCTGGGTATACTTAAATCATTAATAGTGAAATGGAATAAATTGTTCCTAACATTTGAAGACAGATTGCAGTTAATAAAGATGGTACTTCTCCCAAAGGTAAACTACATCGCTTTAGCAATACCTATTATACCTAGTAAAAAAGTTTTAAAATAATTAAATAGAATCTTTTTAAGATTCCTTTGGTATCCCAAAAAATAGGATTGCTTTCCTAAACCATATTAGACCCTGGGAAATGGGGGGCATAAACTTTCCTGATTTAGAATCTTACATTAAAGCATCTATTCTTAAAACAGTTATAAATTGGATAGATCCAAAAAGTTCTTCCACTTGGAAAACATTACATACTGCTATTTTTCAGGAAGAAAATAAATTAGCAAAAAATATACAACTGCTTGGACAGAACAATGTACTCTGGAATATCATCTGTATCAACTTACAATACAATTTCACCAAGACTACTAACCTAAATTATATAAATTACATTTATAACACTTTCCGGAACTTCATAAACAATAATATTGAAATTAAATTATGGTTTCAATTATTATCTCCTTTTAATATTACAAAAAACTTTGTTAATAACATTTCCATAAATACTCTTAACTCATGGAAAGGAAATAATTTCTCATGTTGGTATCAATGTATAGAAAATCTAACAGTCATGAATGTCAATCAGATAATTAATACATTCAATCTATCAAGTAGTGACTGGTTAGTTCTTAATAGTCTGGTACCATATGTGCAAGATATGTGTAGAACAATAGAAAATTATTCATTTAACTCCATAACTAAATTTATATTTTATATATTTTATCTACATGAAGTATTATACAGAGACTTTAATTGGACAAATTTAACTTCAAAGTTATATAAAATTATTATTAGTTACAAAACAAATTCTAACCAGAAATTTTGGAATTTTATCAATAAAGATTGTTCATTGTTGTTATCTAAGGAATCAAAAATAAACATACTATATTCTGTTAATTTAACTTCAAATATGCCAAGTTGGAGAATCTTTGCATGGAAATTCTTGCATAGAGCCTTTTACACCTCTAATAAAATAGCTAGATTTAAAAATACTAATGAGGCAATATGCTGGAGATGTAATCTAAAATGTAATACTGATTGGTCACACACACACACACACACATATATATATATATATATATATATATATATATATATATATATATATATATATATAGGTATTCATATTAAAAAAATTTGGGAGGATATTGGTGAATTTCTGCAAGCCATTTTTACTGACTCTTTCATTTTGTCAAAGTCATTAATTCTTCTGAATAAAATTGAAACCACTACTATGAAAAAGAAGGAACTTTATCTTCTTTGGACTATAATGGCTATCTCAAAAAAATGCATCACTAGGAAATGGAACTCCTCTATCATCCCAACAATTGATGATTTTCTCACTCTATTGAAAGAAGTAACACTGTTGGAAATTAAAGTCAAGGAAATGAGGATCTTTCCAAAGAAATGGACTAACAATCCTTGGGAGAAAGTTCTCTCCCTAATAGAGACACTCAAAATGGACACAATTTTATCTTCATAAGAAAAGAGGAAGCAAGAATGCAAGTTATAATTTGTTAATGCAAGTTATAATTTGTTAATGCTTGTACAATAACCTTTATTATTTGTCTGTGTATCTATGATTGTATTCCGTTTGACTTTGTCTGACCCGAGACCATTGTATATTCTGTAAATAGTTCATTCAATTCACTTTTATTTGATCTGTTATATTTACTATGTATTGTTTAAAAAAAAAAAAAAAGTTTTTTTCTGAATAAAATTATTTGAACAAAAAAACATTCTCTTCTTAACCAAGACATCAGAAATGTATCTTTTCAACAGCTATGGACTACATATTATGTCATCTTAAAATGACAATATACATAAAAAGTATTCTAAAAAATGCAGTTTGACACAAGCCTTGATAATTTACATATAATGTATGGATTTTCTGTGGCCAGAAACACTTGGAACTTCCAAGCAACGAGAACATGTGGCTATAAAATCGATGGTGTATGTCCAACATTTCTTATTTTAAAAATGTAATAAGTTAACTGCAAATAGAGCTAAAACACAGTCTTTCAATAAATTTAATACAAAATAAAATGCTAACCCTTGGATACAATTAATCTTATCCTCCATCAGCCAATTAATACAAACCTTCGGGGTCCGAATGGAGAGATGGAAAGTTAGCAAGCAAAGGAGAGTAGTAGTACTGAAACTGAATTCATCCTCAAGTTTTGGTAAGTACCTTCATGAGGTAGACCCTGTTTTCACAAAATCTCACCAAGGTGATACTGATATATAGACTGCATTTATATGGCATATATCATGGATAGAAGTAGGTCAAAAACTAAAAGAGTTAGCTGGGTACACAAGACCCAGGATACAAAAGTGCCCAATCCTGGTAGGGACACTGGTGCCAGGACTGGAGAAGATGACAGTGTAGAATCCTCAAAATACGGAAACATTTCTACAATGGGGCTAGGCCAGGCTCAGGGGGAGGATGGCCCCCCTGTTGTAGAAGGAAGTAGTAGTCCACAAAAATCACAAAAACTGAAAGACCAAAGAAGAGCCATAAAGACAATAAAGTGGACTATTGAGGATAAGAAAGAAATTATGTATTGTTACTATTATGCAAAAAACCCAGAATTTCCAGACACAAGATATACAAAACTATTAAGAGAGAAATTAGAGGAAAGAAAAATACTTCCGCAAGAAAAACTGTCAGAAGCTTCAAATAAAAAATTGTGTTATTAATGCAACAGATTTGTAAAAACAAAACAGTATATAGTTCAAGAAATCTTAATCTGTTTAGAAAAAGAAACATCTGAGGAAGTGCAAAAAATATAAACAACAAAATCAAGATATATTTGAAAAGTATAAAAAAGAAATTTGGACATAGGAAAGAAAGAGAGATTTGATATGGTGCAATATCTATACAAAGGAGAAAGCCAAATTAATTAATGTAAAGAAGGCAGCCCCAAAGATATCTGAAGAGAAATACAGGCAAAGGCATCCAGATATGGAAAATTTCACAATAAAAAAATGATATCACAAAGATGGAATGTAGAAAAGAAGATCAGTAAAGTAGAAGTTAAAAAAAAATAGAAGTTGAAGTTATGGAGTGTCTGAGCAGTGAAGCATTTGTTGTAGAAATTCTAACACAGGTTACATCACAGCAGGATGGAATGAGTCCCCAAAGCAGGGAAAAACAGGAAGATCAGGAACCATCTGAAGAAGAAATATGGACATGGGAAAGAAAAAGAGATTTAATATGGTGTAATATTTATGCAAAGGAGAAAGCAAAACTAACCAATACAAAAAGAGCAACACCAAAAATATTTGAAGAGAAATACAGACAAACGAATCGAGACATGGAAAATTTTACAATACAAAAATAAGACAAAGAGGAAAAGTAGAAAAGGAGATTATTAATGGTGAAGTTAAAGAAATAGAAACTGGGGTTATGGAGTACCTGCAAAGTGAAGGATTTAGTATAGAAAATCTAATTCAGAAAGCACCACAACAGGATAGAGTAATGGATATCCAAATTAAGGGGAAACCAGTGGAACAGGAAGCAATTGGTCAGGTGCCATATGAAGATAATTTGGAGCTCTCCACAGGAAACCAGTATACATGTTCACTTGAAGCTAGACAGCAGGGGAAGCAACAGGAAACTGTGGAAACTCTGATGCAGTCAATGTTGAGGAGTGATAGGCCCAGTGAGTTCCCATCTGATAGAGCAACGGACACAGGATAAAATTGATGAGACTGTGTCACAGGAAGATGCTATAGAACCTTCTATAGAATGCCCACAGGAATTGGAAAAAAAGGGATGTGCCCTCAGTTTGGAAGAAAATGAGCTAAGAGAAGAATTGCTTAATTTAATAGACATGGACAGATATATCAAGATCAATGAAAGAAACAGACTGCAGAAGGTTAATAAAACCCAAAAAGTCAGAAGTCTGATAAAACAAATGAACACAGTAATTAGGACTGTTCATAGAGATCCATGCGATATAATAGAAGTAAACAGTTTATATTACTGTACAGCTAAATTAATAACTGATAATGTTCTACCACAAGAACACAGGGTAGTGAGGGAAAGGAAGGGGAGAAATCGAATACCATCAAGGAAATATCGAATGGAGAAAATTATAAACCAATTAAGACAGGAAGTGTCACTGTTAGAAGACTATAGAAGAAGGAATAGATCAACAAAAATACTAAGAAATATAGATGTGATAAAAACAATGTGCAATATTAGAACAGACCAGGATCTATCATGCACTATCGCAAATAAACTAAAAATCTCAGCACGGGCTGAAAAACTTAGAAGATATGAAGATAAATATAATGGAAAGTGCAAAATAAGCAATTTATTGATGACCCAAAAAAGGTTTTATAGAGAACTGGGAAATAAGGTAAAAGGAATTGAAAGACCGCCAAAAAGAAGAAATAGATACATTTTGGAGAAGTATCTATGAAGATCCTGTGGAACACAACAAAGACGCTTAATGGATAGAAGAAGTAAAAGAAAGAATAAGAAGTTTAAAGGTACAGGATATGAAAAAGGATGAAGTAACAGCTAGAGTGATTGAAACAAAGTTAAGAAAAGCCTCTAAATGGAAAACTCCAGGCCCAGATGCAGTACCCAACTTCTGGTTAAAAGTATTAACATCTTTGCACAAAGATTTAGCCATGAGTAAGACCTATTTATATGTGCTCCCAGAACAGACACCAACCTGGCTAACAACAGGCAAAACAATGTTACTACATAAGAGTGAACCCACAAGCTACCTTAAAAATTATAGATCAATAACTTGTCTTTCAACGACGTATAAACTATACACGGGAATTGACGCCAACAGAGTTTATAGTCATTTAGAAGAAAACTCAATTATGGCAGTAGAACAAAAGGGCAATAAAAGAAAGTCATATGGAACAAAGTATCATTTGTTGTTAAATAAAGTTATAGTGGAGAACTGTAAAAAGGAGAAGAATCTAAGTATGGCATGGATTGACTACAAAAAAACATTTGATAGTATCCCTCATTCATGGATAAAAGAGTGCTTGAAAATGTATAAGATACACCCTACACTGACTGACTACATTACAATGACAATGAAACAGTGGCAGACCACTTTGCAATTAAGCCATGATAAAGGACAAATTATTATCCCAGGGATAAAAATTCAAAGAGGGATATTTCAAGGTGACTCTCTGTCACCGTTACTATTCTGCCTTGCCCTTAACTCACTAAGCTGTTTATTTAGCAGCTTAGGCCATGGCTATAATTTGGCTTGTAGAAAACAACAAAGTGTAAATACGCCTCATCTTCTCTTTGTTGATGATTTAAATCTGCATAGCTCATCGGATGAGGAACTGAAATGTATGACTGCAAGTTGTCAAAACTTTTTCAGATGATATAAGAATGTCATTTGGTCTTGATAAATGTGCAAAAGCAACCTTTAAAGCAGGAAACTGCAACACCAGGAAAACATCAGTTTGGGACAACAGTGTGATATAAAGGAACTTGAGCAAGAAAGAGTGTAGAAATATTTGGGAATTAATGAAGGATCAACAATAAAACATGAACAAATGTGAATAAAACTTAACAAGGAATACTTCAGAAGACTTAAATGAATCCCGAAAACAGCACTGACATCTAGGAACAAAATTCAAGCTATAAACCAATTTGCTCTTCCTGTCCTAACTTACAGTTTTGTAGTGATTAACTGGCCCCAAAATGTGTTGGATAGATTAGATAGGAAAACAAGAAGGATGCTTCATGCTCACCAAATGATTTATAAAAATCAGTGCATACCACTATTGTATATTCCCCATTCTAAAGGAGGGATATGCCTCCTTGAAATTGATTACATGTATAGATCTGCAATCGTGGGACTCCACACATATCTGTTGACCTCACAAGGCCGAAATGTAGTGAAAGTTTTGAAACATGAGGAGACTAAATCTAAGATGACTTCTCTGCTTAATTTAGCAGAAGCATATCAGAGTCAAGCAGGAATGGAAATTAAACCAGAATTACATAAAAATCAGGCTGCAACTGAATGTGCCAAAACACAAAAGAAAGAATGTAAGGTGAAGGATCAGATGAGAAGGCAAGAAATGTGGAAAAAGCATAAATATAGTTGCAAGTGCAGAAAATTTCTGGAAGAACCTCATGTTGATCAGAAATGAACACAGGAATGGTTAAGAAGAGGTGAATTCAAACCAAGAGATTAAAGGTTAATATTGGTGGGCCAAGACAGTGGGCTGCATACACATTGGTTTATAAAGTCCATTGAACATGTGGAAGAAACAGGCAAATGTAGGTTTTGTAAAACTGTATTGGAAACAGTTGCACACCTCGTTGGTGGTTGTGACATATTAATGGCAGAAGGAAGCAGAAGGACTGTATACTGAAAGGCATAATATTGTGGCGAGACTGTTACACTGGGGATTGTGCAAACATTACGGTATTGAAGTGGCCGAAAAACACTGGAAACTTGAGCCACAAAACATCATAGAAAATGAAGAAGTCTACATCACATGGGATCATCCATTACAAACAGTTTAAAAGACAGATGCTGGAAAAACGGATATAGTGGTCCAAGAAAAGATTACAAGAGTAGCATTGGTCATTGAAATTGCCACACCCAGTGACTACAGTGTCTTGCGTGCAGAGAGACACAAAGTCATAAAATATCAGGATCTACAGGCAGAAACTACAGCAATGTGGAAGAAAGATACCCAGACAGTTCCAATAGTAGTAGGAGCAACAGGTCTTATAAAAAATAATTTACAGTCATATTTAGATATGTTACCAATACATGTAACTCCATACGAATTGCAGAAGGAGTCATTACTAGGCACATTATGGGTGCTGGGAAGAGCACTACTGGCAGACATCAAAGAGTGAAACAATACTAATTTCATGAACTTTAATCATAGTTTGACTTAGGAATTGGTTCCATTCCCATCATGGTATTAGAAACCCTAAAGACTTAGAGAAATTAAAAAAAGACTGAAAAAATAACCAGCAGCCAAGACCAATGACTATTTTTAATAACATTATAAGTCAGTTCATGCTCTGTCTGTTCATGAGTGTTGCTAATAGCAGTCTCCCACCTTGACATAAATGTAAACAATTTTTTTCTGTAGTTCTGTATAGCAAATAAAACAAATGCTCAACATCTGCCTCTACCATGTATAGTATCTACATACTTACTTTTATTGCAACCAAATAACAATTGCACAACCATTAATTTGTATACTTTAAGTATACTTAATCCTGAAACAGAATAACATTTGTCTTCCCTTTTTTACATTTAATAACAATCCAGTGAGAAAGTACGGCAACACAGAATATATGACTATGAAAACAGCTGTAGATTTGATTTATCTTTCTCCAATTAAATTGAGAAATCAGAAGTGGGGAACATTTTTTTGTTTGAATAAATTGATAAATAATGTTTATAAATATATTTTTTTATGCTTATATTTGCATTTATAACAAAAATTATACTTTTGGTATGAGCACTGTTACTAAAAGCAAACTTGGTTTAAATCAGCAAAAGATTATAGATTCCAAATTATTTTCCAACAGGAAATAAAGCTCAGAATGCAGAAAACTACTACTCTATTAAATTATTTGTATAGTAATGAAACTGCAAGCTGAACTAAGTCTTCAAAAAGAAAACCAGGTATTCCTTTTTTTACAAAGCTACTAAATGTTCTATAGCTGACTGACTCCGTCATCAAAGAAGATGAAAGAAATTCTGATATATTATTAATATTCACACTTAATAATCATCTTAATGAATGCATCTGCACAAAGTATTGATAGTGCAAGATTTGTGCAAAAAATACTCATAACTTATTTTAGCCTCATCAAAAATCCATCACTGCAGTCCTGGTCATATTAATCCAGGTGTTAACCTTTGTCAGACAGATATAATCCATCATCTTAAAGGCACAAAAAGCTTGTTTGTATCTTTTTGTAGAAATATTTGAAAGACCACAGGTTAATAGATAGATTAAGATTTGTGCACGCTAAAATAACTGGACACACTTATTCTTTTCAAGATAGTATGCAACATTGTTTTAACATCTTTATTGAATTATTATGTAAGACATAGGCAAACATATATTTATATAAAAGAAAACAAACCATATCAACATGTTCCTAGTTAAAACATTATGCATCACATAAGTTTTATGTACAACCAGCATCAGTCCAACAGTATATAGATTGCGCGGCCCCTTCTTCTTTTGGCTTTTCCCAATTAGGGGTCGCCACAGCAGATCACCTGTCCGCTCATGATTGGCAGTAGAGTTTTACGGTGTTGAGTTGCCAGCCTGGCGCCCAACCTTCCACAGAAGGCACACACATGCACACACTCACACCTAGGACCAATTTAGAGTGTCCAATACATCTACAGCATGTCTTTGGGATGTGGGAGGAAACCGGAGCACCCGGAGGAAACCCACGCAACCACAGGGAGGACATGCAGACTCCATACAGAAGGCACCCCAGCTGAGGATAGAACAGGAGAACCTCTTGCTGTAAGGCTGCAAGGCTAACCGCTGCACCACCATGGCCGCCCATAATCTGCTGGCAGGTTGCCCTCAGTTGGCCTGAATAACAAAGTCTTGGGTCCTGTGTCGGTTGCTGTCTCCTCTTCCATGACGTCAGGTCATCAGGGGTATAAAACATGCAGCCGACGCCATTTTATTCAGTTTTTCTTACCCCAGATGTCAGGTGCCCCCCAAATGGGGGGCAAAAAAAAAAAATATATATATATATATATATATATATATATATATATAAACAGAAATATGTATAAATGCACTTTTAGCAACATTCCTTTACATTCATCTAATAGCAAACACACCACAAAGGCTTTAGTATATAGTGAAGGAAAGAAAAGGTATAGAGAAGGGGGATGGCAGGTGGGTAACCCAGACTGAAACAGTGAATACACTCGAACATCTATATTTATGGTAAGTGTACACAACTGTACTATGTTCTTCGTGTTTCACTGTTGCAGTCATTACATTTGGGTAGAATCCCAAAGCTATGCATGGGAGGATGGAGCTAAACAGCATTAGGAGCAGCTATTTGGCCCTGCAGAACTGCAGTGGCAAAATCTGCCCTGGATTTGAAGAAGCGAGGCAAATGATAATGCTTTGTGAAGGTATGAACAGAGCTCCAAGCAGCAGCCTCTAGAATGTCTTTGGTTGGAACCCCTCTGAGAAAAGCTGCTGAGGTAGAGGCAGCCCTGGTGGAATGAGATCTGATCCCCTTGGGCACAGGTTTACCATGGTGCAGGTGGCAGAAATGAATGCAGTGGCTTATCCACTTAGAAATAGTCTGCTTTGATATAGCCTTCCCCTCTGACCCTGCAGCAAATGCTGCCAGTAGTTGCTCAGACTTTCTTAGAGATTTGGTCCTGTTCAAGTAGAATCTTAGTTGTCTGTGTATGTCCAATGAATGCAGAATCTGCTACCCCTTGTTCTGCGGATTTGGGTAAAAAGTTGGCAGGTGAATTGTCTGGTTAAGAGCCACACTGGATACCACCTTAGGCATAAAAGAAGGATTGGTCCTGAGGGACACCCTGTTCAGGTAAATGTAATAAAAGGCTCCACAGCCATGAGAGCCTGTAGTTCTGAAACCCTTCTTGCTGAAGTGACTGCCAAGAGAAAAGCTGTTTTCCAAGACAGAAATTTTATATCCGCAGTAGCTGCTGGTTCAAAAGGAGGCAGGGTGAGTTTTTCCAGCACAAAATTGACATCCCATGCAGGAGTTGGAGATCTTCTGGGAGGCCTTACATTTTTGGCCCCTCTAAGATACTGTTTAAGCAGAGGATGAGAAAAGAGGGGAGGCTCTGTGTTGTAATGAGCTGAGATGGCATTGGCATGGATTTTTATTGAAGAAAAAGATAGGCCCTTGTCCAGCATCTCAGGCAAATATTGCAAAATATGAGGAATATTGGGCTTTGCTGTGTCTGTTCCTTGTGCTTGGTTCCAAGCACATAATCTCTTCCATTTATCAGCATAAGATTTTCTAGTACTAGGCCTTCTGGCTTCCAAAATGACATCCATCACAGATTTACTGAGAGGTGTTGTTTGAATAATTAAATGATCAGCCATGCTGCAAGGTTCAGAGTTTGGAGCTGAGTGTGCAGAATTTGATTGTTCTGCTGAGACAGTAGATGAGGTATTTGAGGCAAGTACCAAGGGGGGAGTTGAGACATATTCCTTGTAAGTGGGTATCAGTGTTGTTGAGGCCAGTCCGGAGCAACTAGGATCATTTTTGGCTTTTCCTGTCTGACTTTTAGTAAGACCTTGGAGAGAAGAGGCAGAGGGGGAAAAGGCATAGACTGATAGGTTTTTCCAACTGAAGGTTAGGGCATCCACTTTCCATGCTTTTTTGTGATGAATTCTTGTGCAGAATGTTTCCAGCTGATAATTTTGGGTAGAGGCAAATAGATCTATGTCTGGGCTCCCCCATTTCTGTGTTAACATGCTGAAGATTTGTGGATCCAGTTTCCATTTGTGTGGGTCCATAAGATTTCTGCTTAGGTCGTCTGCCAGAGTATTTTGTTTTCCTGGCAGGAATTGAGCTTGAAGATGTATTTGGTAAGTCAAAGCCGTGTTCCACAATGCCATGGCTAGTCTGCAAAGGGGGTAGAAATGTGTACCCCCTGCTTGTTTATGTACCACATAACCGTGGTGTTGTCCATCTTTATCAGTAGTTGTCCTGGATGAAGTAAGTCCTTGAAGGCTGTCAGAGCATTCTGAACTGCTAGCATCTCTTTCTGGATGATATGCAGATGCATTTTTTTGGGCTCCATTTGCCCTGAATGCATCTTCCTGACAGGTGGGCCCCCCAAGCATAGTCTGATGCATCTGTAGTTAGGGTTTGGGTGGCAGGGGGTAGAGTGAATAATGACAGTCCCTTGTTTTGGTGACATGTCTCCGCCCACCAAAGAAACTCCTGTTGTAGGCAGGGAATGAGAGGTATCATTGTTTCCAGACTGTGACAATGTTGGCTCCATAAACTTTTTAGGTACCACTGAAGTTTCCTCATACGCAGTCTTGCATATGGAATTAGTAGAATGCAGGATGCCATGAACCCCAAAGCCTGCAGAATTTGTCTTGCAGATGGTTTTTTTTTGCCATTTGTTTGAAGTATATTGTCAGTTGCCTTTGTCTGGTGCAAGGTAACCCACCTGGGCAGTTGTATTCAAGCTTGCACCCACAAATGTAATTATTTGAGAGGGTACCAGTTGGGATTTCTTTTCATTTATTCTGTACCCTAGGCATGTTAGAAGCCTTTTTACAAATGCCGGATGTTGAAGAAGAGTGTCCTTGTCCTCTGCTTGAATGAGACAGTCATCCAGATAAGGATAAATTTGCATGCCTCTTTGTCTGCAGAATGCAATTACTGGTGCCAGGCACTTTGTAAAGACCCTGGGTGCAGTAGATAAGGCAAAGGGCAGTGCAGAGAATTGGTAATGCAAAAAACCTGCCTTGAAGCTGAGGTATCTTCTGCATGATTCCCTTATTGGGATATGCAGGTATGCCTCTTTTAAGTCTAGAGTCACTAACCAAGCATTTCTGCCTAGCATAGGCAGTAGCTGTTGTAAAGTCAGCATTTTGAATTTTGGAATGTCCAGGAATGTGTTCAAAATCGATAAATCCAGTATTGGATGCCAAGAATTGTCTTTTCTGGGTACCAGGAAAAGTCTTGAATAAAAACCTTGTCCTTTTTCCTTTTCTGGTACTGGTTGAAAAGCCCTCATATCCATGAGGGACATAACTTGTTTCTGAGCCTCTGCCCACTGATTTTGTGGCAGATCTGGCCATCCGTTTGGAATTGGCAAAGTATGGAAATTAAATCTGTACCCCTGGGATGCTATGTTCAATACCCAGTTGTCCTGGGTAATTAACTGCCAATTTTGAGCATGAAGTGCTAGTTTTCCCCCCCAAGGGGGCTGCCAAAAGATAAGTGCTTGGTGATGGTAGAGGAAAGTCATTGAGACTGCTTACTGTAGGGTTGTCCTTTGTTTCCTCCAGATTTGAATTGCGCGGTCCCTACCTTCCTTTAAATCTCACGCCTCCTCCAAAACATTATTCTGCATGTATTTTTCATCTTTTTTTCAAAATAATTTGCTCCTACCCTTTTTTAAAGATCCCACTTCCAGTTATTTTATCTTTCTTAGAATATTCATCACTTAATTATAATTGATTTAGACTTTGATAACCATTTTTAGTAATTACTTTTTTGGCAGCCACCAGAATTAAACTTAGCAAGGCCTTACTGTGTCTAGGCAATTTAGATTTTGTATCCCATGTGAAAAAAAAATCACTTCCTTAGTTAACACCCATTTGCTCACCCAATATTTCTGTCAGAGTACTCTGTAGGGAATTTTTGAGGTCTGACAACTAATTACACTTCCAGAACATATGCTCCAAGTTTTCTCTTTCTTTATCATCACACCTCCAACATTTGCCATCTACCTGAGGAAAAATTCTTTAGAGTCTGCTTGGGGTATAGAAATATCTATACAATCACTTCCAAGGAAAAGTCCTAAATCTTCTAGACTACATTGTATACTTTTCTTCAAGTCTATAAGACGGGTGAGATATAAGCTTTTTATCAAAAGGAAATAAAAAAAAAACTCTTTAATTAAATTCTGCTTATATATATTAAGATGCACTTATAGTGACCTGTGTGGTGATACTGTTCTGTACTTCTGTGCTTCTTGTCCATTTATCTGTTTGCATTTTTTTAGTTTGTTCTTTGACCTTAGTCTAGAAGCTTCATGTGTACTACTGCATGATTTTTGCGTTGTTTATACATTATACTATCTCCATAAGTAGAATTACATATAAAAGGTAGCTTTTTTGTATTTTAAACTAAATCTGGGCAATCTTATAGCTTCTTTCACAGCTGTGGTAGGGCTGTGATCTGCTGCGAGATTTGAGCCTCATTTACTCATTTATTACAGTGTTACTGGTAAATTACTGAATGGTCTGGGGCCTTAGTCTGTGGTAGCAATGCAGTAGTTGGCAGTATTGTGAATTCTGTTCCACGATTTGTGATTCAGTACATTTTTACAGCTATATTATCATCTACCCTGTTTTTCCTATTTACTACATGGGGTGGTCGGGATATTGTGTCATCTGCTGTTATCTCTCTATTCAATGCCACTCTCCTGACTTCTTTGACATTCATGCGTGACTGTCACACATCTTCTCTCACACAATGCATCCACTTCTTGCTGAATGCCTTCTTCTTGGCTGTCCTAAATCATCTTCCCCAGATTGTCTTCTGCTTTTCTGCATGTGTCTGAACCACTGTAGTCTGTTCTCTTTGACCTTTTCTGCAATTTGAGCTACTCTGGGTTCTGCTCTTATGTCCTCATTTCTTTTTATAGCTGTACATACCTGCATTACAGTGCCTTTCTATTTACCTTGCTAAGATTTTTTCCTGTTCTTTGAGTCTGCCCCCCACCCAGTTATTAAGCTAAAAGTTTCTGAAATTCTAACCACAGGACTTGAGCTCCAGTACTGGATTTAATTGATTGGAGCTCTCTCTAGCAAGTCTGCTATATTTAGAACAGAGCTACCTCAACCCAGGGTCTTTCGTTTAAAACTTTGAGAAGTGAGAGACATAAGCCTTTAATCAAAGGGGAAGAAAAAATACTTTTGATATGAATTCTGCTTGAATATTTTAAAGAGACTTGTGTGGTGATACTTTCTAGTACTCCTCTGTTTTTGTCAATTTACTCATTTTCAGTTTTTTTTAGTTTGTTCCAAGACCTCACTCTTGTAGCTTCATTTGTAGTAGTGTGGAGATTGTGTATTACTGCAACATGTTAGCATTACTTATACTTCATACTGCAATTCTGTTTTCACAAGTAGAATTACATCTAAAAGGTAGCTTTTTTTAAATGTTGAACCCAGTCTAGACAGACTTGTAGCTTCTTTCACAGCTGTGGCAGGACTGCTGCCAGATTTATGCCTCATAAAGTCATTTACTACAATGTTACTGGTAAATTTCTACATGGTCTGAAGCCTTAGTCTGTGCTAAGTTTGCAGTGGTGGCATTATTGTGAATTCTGCTCCAGGATTTGTGTTTCAGGACTTATTATATCTGGATATACCTGCATAAAGTTGCATTATAGTGCCCTACTGTTTGCTTTGTTAGTGCTTTTCCCATTTTTTGAGTTTGGGCCATCCGCACTGAGGCATTGAGCTAAAAGTTCATTTATTTGTTGAGTTTGCCTTTACATCATCCTAACAGTCCATATTACTTGAAATTGCCTTGTCAAGGAAGTTTAAGTTTTGTTGTGGCATTACGCTCAAAAGCAATATTTCTTGCTGTTATTACATCAAGATGTTAGCAATTACATACAGTTAGAGGTTACAGACATGAAAACCCAGAAAGTACATTTTATCTATAAAACTTCCCTTTGAACTGAAACATGATTTGGTGTAGCTACAATAAAGCCATTGTAAGTATACAAGCTTAGAGCAGCTGGTTTGCACATTAAATAGCACTACTATCAAATCTGGGCACAATCTAACCTAGTGTAGTGCCAAACCCCAGAGTCCTCTATATAACCAAGTCCACAACCTAAAGTAATCCACCCAAATTCAGGTCCAGACAACATGGAAGTGCAATTTCCAAATGTCTCCATAGCCAGTCTGGTAGATAACAGCACCCTGAGACAATGTAGTAATTGTCTCATGTTCAAAGACAATCATTTAATCCTTAAAAAATCAAACACCATATGTAAGAGATGCACATACACAGTGTCACTAGATGCAAAACTATTGCATACAAACAAGGTTGTCAAGAACATCTACACTGCATCCACTGCACACACAGACCAACTGATGCTGAGGCACTAAAAAACAGTTTTTCAAACTTCAAAGACCTCCTAAGCCTATAAATGGCAGTGCCTATCCCCATCAATCTCTAAAGCACTCACTAAAAGCAACATCAAGCACAACAAATATGCCTACCCCCAGTGGAGCCCCAAGAGAAAAGTCCATAAGGCAAGCAAACACATTATCTGTGACTCTTGTCATAGGGGACTCCACTATCCAACGCATAGATGCCCCAGTCACCAGACTGAACTAGGAGAAGATAATGGTTAGTTGCTTATCTGCAGCCATTATCTGCCAAGTTATGTATGCATTCAAGTTACTACACAATAGTTACCAGTATGATTCTGTCATAGTCCATGTGGGTTTTAATGACCTGTGACGTATCCCCCTGGACTATATGAAGAGAGGCACTGTTGATCTCTCTGATATGTGTCTCAGGCAGGTGTGTATCTTGCATTTAGCAGCATTCTACCATCACCAAGGATGATGCCACATCATGAACAAAGTATGACTAACTTCAATAATTGGCGTAGTTTCTGATATCTTTCCATGGGGATTCAATATTTGTCAGCATGGGAGGACATGGATAGAGGATAACACTGCTTTGCAAAGGATGGTCTGCACCTGTATCCACTAGGGTAAACTTTTATCCACCCCTTACAGCCTGTTTTAGGCAATGTCAAATTGACAGACCTACTGACATAGCAAGTAAACTGCAAAGAAACCTAAAGGTGCTACTGCTCATGTTACGAACCTAATAAAGAAACTACATACCCTACAAGCTGTCTTCCCTTGAGAATGTAAACATCTGTGCTGTTACTGAGATATGGTTCAAAGCCATAGAAAGTACTCCGGCATTGCTAGACTTCACTGCCTTATACATGTTTAGGTCATCAGCTGCACAGACAGGGACACAAGGTGGGGGAGTCTCAGTCTGTATTAGCAACAAGCAGAACTCTACATTGGTTAAACAGGCCAAACCCCTGGAATTTATCCATGTCCAAATCACCATAGCCAAAGTTCCACACCATATCCTAGCATGCTATAGGTTTCTCTATCTGTTCCAAGAATTCCATAGCTTGTACCTAGACCTACTGACCTACTGGAGATACTCACCATTAAACCAAATACCCTTTTAATGGGAGACTTTAACTACCCCTTTATAGCCTTCAAAACATACACTGCCTCATACTTGTAGGCACAATTATTCCTGGACTTTATTAACACAGATACCCTTGACCAGGTAATGCGCACCCTGAAGAGACTCAGACATACTGGTCCTTGTACTCACCATCATGGGACAGAGTTGCACCCCTCCTCCAGTGTCACATCCTCACTGGTGAAATCAGACCACAAAGCTGTCTTCTTCAAAATAAAAGTTAACTTGTAACCCCAGCAAATCCTGTTAACAGTTAGGAACTATTCCAAAGAAAACTACACCCTATTAAGAGATAGTCCATCAAAAATCAGTGCCTCTCCCAACCCTGAATTCACAACAACCTATGCAGAATTGTTGAAAGAGACCTTGTGCAACCATGGAAATGGCTCTATGAAGGCTGCTGTACCTACTAGAAATAAACATAAAGCAAACTCCAAAAACAAACCAAACTGGTGGAATCCTAACCCTATCAGGGTATATAACAAAAGAAAAAAGTCATGGCTAAAATCAAGAAGAGCAGTTCCCATAATGATAGGGGCTCTATAATTAAACTAAACAGGAAACTAAGATGACTAAGAACAACAAGGCAAATTATGAGGTCAAGATAGCCTCACAGGCTAAAGATAACCAGAAGGCTTTCTACATCTATGTCCGAAACCTTAGTGTATCAAACTGGTGAGCAGTGGTGCCACCTTCAATGAGCAGAGTGACATAGTGAATTTTCTGGCTCACAAATTCAGTGTAAATGTCAACCCCCACTCCTCCTTGCTTCCTTACATGAAATACCTGTTAGTGTAACCCCCCTACCTATTAACAGGGAGCAGGTCCTTGTAGTGCTCACTTAGGCCAACAACAACCTCAATCGGGTAGAATCCATGGTATAAGTACAATGTCATATACAGATTGACTTAAAGGCCTACATGTTACTGAGAGACGATCTATGCCTGCCATATAAGGAATACTCTGATCCAGCTCTGATGGACCTTTTGCACTTCCACAAAATGAGCAGCATTAGAACCATTAGATCCCAGGATTTAAATTTTGCTTGTGACATAAATAAGACATGTTGGAGAGTCAGAGATGTATTTCCTAGGATCCCAGTGCTGGGTAACAGGCTCCCCATCCATGTGAAGCAGACTGCATCCTTACCTATATTTAATTTAAGCATAACCTTGACCAATGGATTGTAAATAGGAAATTTACCATGGGTCTGGATCCCATGTCTCTGATAGACAGACAGTAATGCCAAACTAACATATTGCCTCACTTAAACTCTAGAGACTTCTTAGCTAACACACTTCCTCCTAATAAATGCCCATGATACAGAGGGTCACAATCAGGCTGGATTGCACAGCTAGGCTTATAAAGACTAGTAACCACTCATAGGTTGCCCAATGTATGGTGAAATGTAAGATTTGTTTACTTTGCCATTAGGTCATTAGCCAAGTATATAACTATGAACCTATAAATATGTCCTCCCATTGCTTACTTGGGAATTTCAGAGACAATTTCTCTTCTCAATATTTTCTATCCTTCTTTTTAATGGCTTCTATTCTAGATTTAACTAAAAAATATGCCAGAACAGGTCTTTCAATTATGACTCCCCTATCTCTTGTTCTTTGCCTCTACTCTACCAATCCCTGACAGAGAAGACAGTCTATGTTGTGCAGTTCAAATGTCTTCTTCACCTATTCCCATTCTATCACCTTTCCCTCTTTAGTTACTTGCTCCCAATATATTGGTTCCTTTGCCAGTTTTCTCCAATAAATTATAGCCCTCTCTGAGCTATGTTCTGTTACACTAATTGCAGTCATCCCTATCAGCGATATCTCCATTCTCCATTCTCATGTTTATTTAGTTTTTATAATATTCAGTATAGCTGTTATTCTCCTTAAGGATCTACATCCAACATACAACTCTCTCCTTATTTTTTGAATGCCCCCCATTTCATAATCATTCCTTTCTACTTTGAATTACAGGTTTTTGTCTTATGAATACAAGCCTTAATGATGTAGCTGTAAAATAGCCCTTCAAATCAGGTAATCCTAAATCCCTTGTTCTGTTGGAAGGATTAATTTATCACACTTTACTTTTACCCTCTACCCCTCCCAGATAAAATCCTTCAACTCTTTATTAGTTATTGCCCACAACATCTCCTCTGGCTGATAAAAATATGTCTGACCTGTATGTAAAACTAAATAGACTAAAAACATTTTCACTGCTTGTGTCTTGCTATCCATATTGACAAACAAGAGCTTCCAGCTTCTCATTTTTTTATTATATTTTGTTTAGTCTCTTCCCACATGTCTTAATCTGCAATAATGAAATGTTTTTTAATCCACACTCCTAAATGCTTCACATGTCCGCATAAATATGGGTATTGCTGGAATAGTTCATGAAAGGGTACATGATTTATATCCTGAAAACACTTGGATGTTGGATGTTCCACAACACTGACATGTCCTTTCCTGGTTTTATTTTCTTTGCCATTGGCTCTAAATATCAAGCAAATAACAAAGGGGAAGAGGACACCCCTGTCTGGTTACTCTGTTCAGGCACAACTTGTCAGAAAGGAACCCTTACACTTTATTTTTTGCACCAATCCCTCATGTGTCTTCCTATTTAATTTTATTGTGTTAAGGAATGCAAATGCTTCCATTGCCCTAGTTATATAAAATCCAAGCTTAATCTTTCTTTAATGCTTTCTTTGCATCAGAACCCACCAAAATAAGCAGTATTTTCTTACACTCTCCTTCCTTATGGATCATCATTGTTCTAGTAATGTTGTCAAATGTTTGCCTCCCTTCCACAAAACCACATTGATCCATATATATCAATTTTGGCAACATATTTGCCATTCTTTTAGATATTATAGGCACAAACACTTTATAATCATGGTTTGAAATTGAAACGAGCCTATAGAAAACTAGGTATGATAGGCCTTTACTGTCTTTAGGTATTACAGCCACCACAACTTTCTTCCAGGATGTTGATGCTTCCCTTCTTTTTAAAATACTTTTAAACAAAACCTTCCAGACCATTATCACATTCTTTCCTCCTAGCTTCGAAACTTCCACAAGGAATGCTATCAGTTCTGGGAGACTTTCCTACATTGATCATGCATCACCATTTTTATTTCATCTCTTCCCATCTTAACTGTTAATTGTTGAGCTCATCTGCTTCTAACCTTGGCATACTTAAGTCTTCCATAAATATTTCCATTTGTGTTCCTTTTTGATTTCTATATTTCTTTGCTTTATACACATTTTCATAAAATTTTGAAATATCTCTAGCACTTCTACAGGATCACTGGTTACTTTTCTTGTTAACGACAACAACCCTTTCTACTTTGTTGCCTAAGTCACTGTGCTAAAAGTCTTTGTACTTTGGAGTTACCAAAAATAAAAAAGCAGTTGCTTAACAGTAGTCTTTCTAATTTCATGCATATTATCCAGAGAGTCCCTTATCTTATTTTCTCTTTAGCAATCTGAAGTTGTTCCTCTTTTTGTTTTGAGATTCCCTCTATCTCGCAATATTTTAACTTTTATCGGCCTTTCTAAAAAAAATCATGCTACTTCTGAACCCTATTTTTTTCTTTCTTTTTCTCTTATTTCTATTCTATTTTTAAACTCTACTTTCATTTTATTCTGTTTACAAACTATAACCTATGAAGTAATTTCTCTCTTGCCAAATAACTTTTGAATAATTTCCACTACCCATTTCTTAAAGGTGGGGAAGTAGCAATGTCTTGTTTTTACTTCATTAATTTGCATTTTTCTTAGTTGCTATTGGGGCATAATCTAAAATAGTCATCGGATGCATATGCATATGTTTCTGTGAAAAATAATGTTTGTCTAGTCTAGCCCAGTTATTGTACCTTGAGGGAATAACATGCAAATTTTCAGTTCCTACTACTGAATTCTCACCTTCCATACAGAATATTTTCATAAATTTCTTCAGTAATTTACCCTTTTTTGGAATATTTTCCCCTTCTAGGTCCCCAAAATTCATCTTCACTGTTGCAAATCAAATTCAAGTCCCCTCTTATAAATGATATTCCCTGTTGAAAGATGATTATTTTTCCAGTTTTTAAAGCTCCAATATAGTAGTTTTAGGTGGAATATAAATACATGCCAGTGTAATCCTCCTCCACTACAAGTAGCCTCTTACTACCTCATATTTACTATTATCATTTGTCACTCTTCTATTACCATTTTAACTCCTCTAGCTATTAGTATAAGTTATTTCCTTTTCTTTTGTCCCTCATACTCTGATAAGAGGATCTCAGGAGGGATATTCAACAACTTCACATGCTCACTCCTTTCCAAACATGTCTCTTGCAGCATTGCTATTTGCACTCCACATTTCTTAATTTAATTCAATACTCTTTCATTTTTACCTATACCTGTGAGGCCATTCACATTCTAAAATAATATGGATAGTGTAGCTATTATGATAAAAAGTTGTTATTCCCATTTATTATATATAACAGCTTTTTAAATGACTATTTCTAGGTTTTGTGTTACATGTGCCCACTAATGTTTGGCAGGTTAATCTTTTATACAGTTGGTTGCTGTCATCTCCATTTGAACCTATGTCACATTTTACAAGGTTTTTCTGATTTAATGAAAACTCTCAAACAAAAAACAGAAACAAACACAGCCTCAGAAAATCCCCCTAACCTACTAACTTAAAATAAACACACAAAACTATACACACTTTCAAATAATGAAAGCTAATATTCCTGATAGGAACAATACTCCACATCAACAGGTGCACCCATATGGATAATCCAATCTAAAATTAAGGTTATCAATGCTAAGTTACATGTTACAGCCTATGTCCCTAATTACACAGATTGCTGTCATTTCTTTTCTTATCTGTATTCCCCTCTCAAATGTGAAAAACATTAACCTAAGAAGGTGCTCTGGCTTTTATTGCCTGTCCCTGTAGTCAGCTTGTCTCTGTGGAAACATAAGAAAAATATACATCTGCCCTCAGCTGCAGACCTCTGTTCTACTACTGAACATTTACTTACTAAAGGAAAACTTCATTACATTCAGTACTCTTTTAATTACCTGCTTGTACAAAAGAAAATATTAGATTAAGCTTAGGGCCTTAATCCAAACATTCACCTATGCAAATGCAAGAGAAAACATATCAACTGTACATATTTTATAATCTATGCATTTTTACACCCCACCTTCCACCTCAACAACCCATGATTACAGCATATTAACTTAAACATGTTTTGTCCTACCTTTTTTCTTTTTTTTTACATTGTAATGACTGCATTCTTAATACTAAAAAGGTGCTTGTTTACTTTAGTATCTTTATTGCATACAACTGAAAATGCTTTACTATATAACATGCAGTTTTATATCATGAAATATTTCATACAAATACTGTTAAGAACAAAAACTGTTTTACTTCCAGTTACTTTTCCCTTTCTTTTGGTGTCCTTCCAGACATTAATTACATGAAGTGGGGTATATGTTTTACAAGCCCCCATCAGTTTAACAAAGTCAACAACAGTCCAATCTTTCCACTTTTTCTTGTAAAGCTGTATTTCACAAATGTGACTGATGTTTTATAGTCCCACATTATTCATTAATTTCAGTGTTGCTGGTCTCCTTCCTGCTCATCTTCATCTCCCAACCCTCCAAGGTACTCCTGGATCCTTTGTCAATTTCTGTAATTTTTATGATCTCTAAATCATTTTCCTTTGAAACACTGGACAACGTTTTACTTGCAATGTCTCTTTATGAGCCTTATTATCAGAAGAATGAGAATCAGAGTCCTCTTCTGTTTGATTGTTCACTTTTGGACAAACTTTAGCATTTTTTCTCTAGCGTGTTCTGCAGCAAAAAAATTACTTTGATTCTCCAGAAAAAAATACTCCGAAGACAGTTGTATCTCACAACTGCCTCTCAACATTCCATGATTGCTGGGATACATTTTCTTCTCTCCTGCCTTGTATACAGTGAATAAACTCCAATTATTAATACTTTGCTCTTCTGCACAGTTTTGTCAGGATCAATACATTCTGCCAGTATGACTGTGTCTTTACTAATATAGATATAGGCTTCTTTTTCATGGCCAGGTTTGGACACAATATCCCCTTTGAATTAACAAATCCTGTGGACTACCAGTCCATTTGCTTTCATGAAATTATGTTCCTTAACATAAACAAAATGGAAAAAAAAAATAACTTAGGGAAAAAATACTAGCCAAAACAAATTGAGGTATGACTAAGTTACCACAAAGGAAACACACTGGAATTAATAACTTCAATACAGTTTAATAAAAAAATCCAAAAGTTGAGAGCTTTCATTCCTGTAAGTGCAGGGACTTCATCAAAACTTATAATGTATACTACCAACCCAGTAGATAACATTCTACCAAATCATATGACACCTTGTCATCAATCATTTAACACATATGGAATAAAACAAATTAAAAATAAAAATGGAAATAGAAATAAATATGAAAAAATTCCTTGAGTGTGAGTATAAAATAGTTAAAGCAATAGAAAATTAACTTATCAACTAAATGTAAACATGGTGTCTATCATAATTTAGCAGCATGCACCTTTAATACACTACTTAATAAAATGGCATTATTTAATCTGGGAGATAAATTGTCATGCAAACTGATCTGCCATAATAGCTCCATATATTCCAGTCTGCACTCTCAGGGTTCCCCTGGGGGTTAAGCAAAACCTGTTCCAGAATAAAAAAAATAAAAGCTCTTAATTTGCAAACAGTTAAATGTATGTTTATAAAGTACATTATGAACATTTGCATTAGTAATATCATAGTAATGCTTCATAAATTCTCTTCCTGAGTGCATGGTCAGTTTTACTGACATAGTACCCATGACAATATTCACAGAATGCTATGCAGGTTACCCCCTTGGAATTGTAATCCCATGCATGATTTAATTTAAAATTATAATCACACATCCTTAACTTTAATTCAAAACCTTCATATATATATTTATATAGCTTGCAAACCCATATTTTTTCAATCCCTTAAATTTCCTATGGGCCATATCCTGACCCTTTGTTTCCAACCTCTCTCTGATATTAGAATGCCTTTTGTAAACAAAAGAAGGTTGTTCACCTAAATGCTTATTTACAGCATTATCACATTGAATAACTTTCCAATTGTTAGTTATAAGTTGTTTAATGCATTAGACTCCCACACAAAGTTTAACAACATGTCCAAAAATAACCAGCATAGCAGTAAAACCAAAAGCTGATTTTGTGCAGGGAGGTTACAATTCATCTTGGGTTAATAGCACACATAAACAAATAGTAGATGAATACATAAATAATATTTTTTCAGCTCAGAGTATCTCTATTAGTAATACACAATTTAACAGTGGTTACAGGTGTATGCTAACTTCAGTAATATTAAGAAACACTGGCCTATGGTTGAACAAGTTCTAGAACTTTGTATTAGCTTAGATAATACATTGAAATTTGGTTACAAGAGAAGTAAAACTTTAAAAAAAATTCAGATTATAAGGAGCACACTGCAACCTCCTGTAAGCATGGTACAAGTAGATGTTTAAGGTGCACCTATTGCACTTACACAGGTGAAACTATTATAACACCCAGCTTTGAAAAATGATTTCATATTAAGATCTGATGTAACATGTGATACCAAAATATGATCTGCTATGCTAAGTGTGCCTCTTGTAAAGCCTATTATATAGGCAAGACAAACAGGAGGTTTAAGGAATAAACAGCTGGCCACATTTCTGATATTTCTAGGAAAATTTCTACTAATAATGCACTATATAAACATATTAGTGTAAAGGGTAACACACATCAATTCTTGTTCTATATTTTCCAAGTTATTAAAGTCGGTTTGGGGGGGGTGATTTGATTAACTTCATGGGACAGGCTGAGTTGAAATGGATATTACATTTTAGAGCTCACTTACCACCAGGATTAAATGGTTATACAAGTATCAAACCATTTCTGTACAAGTTACACAATAAAATTTGACATGTTAGCTCCTCTAAGCTAATAGATGCACTTAACTATTATTATTTTTAACTGATGCACTTAATTAAATTGATGTCATATGATTTTGATTTTCTATATAAACTTTTTGAATGTGTTATTTTATTATGCTTGATGAAATGTTATGCAAAAGTTGTATACCAACATTACCATCAGTTTTTATTTGAGTATTAAAGTTCCTTAATGGTTGTAACTCATGGTTCCAGTGGGCTTTACTTTTTTCATTTCAAAGTTTAACAACATGTTGATAACCTTGCTTAGCTTCTGCTTTGTTTTGTTCACATTATAACTTCCCTTTCCCATTAAGGGTGGAACTTTTTAATTTCTCTATTTTACAACTTCATCCTGAACACCAAACAACATTTTTCAGGATAGCCCCTTTTGGTAAATGTCTCAATCCATGTCTCACTTTCATTAATAAATTCATCCTCCTCAGAATTGTTATCCTCACCATCTGCCCTTTACTAGCCCCATCTTTTGGCTTTGAGGTTGATTACTAGAAAATGCAAAAAATTATTCTAAAAAGTAGACTTTCTGTATAGTCTAGATGAAAACTTCTGTTGTTAAATCTGTTATAATTCTCAAATTCATGTGGTAGTTATATTGCATGGAATACATGGAGGTGAACTTTAAAAATGTAGTAGTATTGTTCAAAAATTCTATACAATCATTTAATTCTGCCTTCCAGATAAGAAAAACATAATCTAAGAATCATAAAAAGTGGCTATGTGGTCCATGAGTTAAGATTTAAACACATAGTTTTGTTCTCAGTACCATAATACTATGTTAGCATATGATGGAGCATAAGCCACCCCATAGCCACTCCAGATAGTTGTTAAAAATATTCAACTTTAAATTACATAAAAATTGTTGTATAATATCATTTCCATAAAATTGCCAATAATGTTAATTTCTTTACTGGTTAAAAAAAGTGCTCAAAAGCAAAGCTTCTCTGAACCAACTCCAACCAATCTGGTGTGGAATGCAAGAAAAAAGACCTATTACATCCATTGTGACCAACAGCTAATCTGCATCATAGAGTT